>NC_025700.1:11277210-11286848 GCF_000633955.1 Camelina sativa
GAACTTTTCCCGTAACATGACTTTTCCCGTAACATGTTATTATTTTGTTATATACATATCTACAAAAATGAGAAAATAGACAAAGAGCCAACCACTTGTATTAGGAGATTTAGGAGATTACCGAGTTAAATGAAAAGTTAACATTTATATAACATTGTCCTATTGCTAAATAAGTATATTTACCTATAAAAAACTTGTTAGACAAGTTATATTTTTGTGCCTAAAAGGCAAATAAATAAAATTGAAAAGAAACTATTTCACTACTAAGATTCCCTCCAAATCTATCAACTTGTAAAGTTGATTGTGAATATGATCGTCGATAAAATGCTACAAAAGTAACTTCTTGAAGCTATTATTCATGTTTTCATAACAATCTACCAAAGACAAAGAAGGATATAACCACTAAAGTTATTACCTCAAGAATGATAGCACCAAAAGTAAGCTTCTTTACATTCAGAAACTTTTCTAGAACCTTTGGCACCATCTCTTCCACCAAATTAGTTCCGGTATAGCTATAGAAAAGAAAATCAATGGAACGGTAGACGTTAAAGTAAGCTTCGGTTAAAGAAGAGACATCCACTAAACCACATTGTATCTTAAAGTGCTTCAATCTCAAAAAGTGGATATGTGGTGCCACAATCTGCTTTAGTCCCGGATTATCTATATCCAATCTCTTTAGCCGCAGCGACTTTTTCAGATCAAGACGCTTAAGTTTATGACAGTGATGCAATGTCAAGCTCTCGAGCAGTGGTGAGCAAGAAAGAATCTGAGCTAATGATCGATGTATCAGAGAGTTTGCAAGAACTCAAGGCCAACATTTCCTTGATTCTCTTATTCGTTTCCAACATTTGGTGATTCTAAAAGCCTCTTTTAAAGAGAACCCAATGAAGTGAAGACTCAGTTAAACGATCAAAATTTGGGCTTTCCCAAGCCTTTTGTCACTTCCTCTCCAATACAAGTTAAGTTCTTAAGTTTAAGTCATTTGAAACTTGGTATTAGAAAAAAAAAAAAAAAAAAAAANGAATCAAATTTGCCTTTAAAAGCCTATAATAAGCCTTGCTATGATCAAGCTGCCACGGAAGCTGACTCAATGTTTCTTGCTCCGCCGTGGAACTTTGCGGCCCCCGTGCTTATTTCCCTGTCTAGGCTGAAGGTCTTCAGACATGGCGGATAGAATTTTGAGATTTTTCAAGATCTTAGGAGTGGCTTTCTTCGCAGATTTATAATGGAGGCCGAAAAACTTGTCTTTTTCCAAATCGAACCTCAAATACTCGGTGCAACAGTTCTCTATTAGGTGAAACAGGTGCTTCAAATTATCTACCTGCACTCCATTCACTTTCTTTACCTAATTTCCACCACACATAACGTATTCAGGAAAAATACATGCATTTTCAAGTAACTCTAGAGTGTACGTACGTGAAACTAAGTCTTAAGATTCACTTTTCATAAGTTATGTTTTGAAATAAAGTATATAGAGTAAGCAATAAATACATTACCTGTAAATCTTCAAAAATACCGAGTCCTGAAGTGATATCATCCTCTAAAATCTGTACCAGGAACCAAAATCTTAGCTCTCGAAATTAACACGTTTAGAAAACTAGAAATGAAGTAATGCGGAAAAGCATGCATAACGAACCTGAGAAATAATTACTATTTGTTCACCGGCTTTTGTTGGCATCTTTTCTAAAGCACATTCGGAAACATAAGACCTATCAACGTATGGTTGACTTAGAGGTACAAAAAAAAAGACCCCCGAATATATAGTAACTTGGAGGTTCGTCAAAATGATTCACTGGAACTAGCGCTTGCACCTGCATACATATTTCAAACCGTAAAAATCCTTCACATTACATATTATGTGTTTTGACAAAATGTCAACGTCCATCATTTAAACTAAATCATGGAATCAGTTGGGAAAGAAGTTACAAAAAAGTTTTAAAAAAGGGAACGAGACATCTTACAGGTTTTAGACTTATATTGAACTCATACTCTTTTCCTTCTCTTAAGACTTTAAATAACGCTGTATCACGTGGTTTCTTCATAGAAACCAAATGCTTGAAACTTATTCGTTCCTGTTTACGAAGAGGAACTGTACACATGCATGCATGGGAAAATTTGGTAAATTGGATGCAGATCGATGAAAGAAAATAATTATAGTGTAGGACTATTTACCTCTACTATCATTTCCTATCGGAACACCATCAATTGCGAGAATAACATCATATTTTTTCAGAACTTTGTGAGCATCCGCAAGCGGGTTTATTTGGTTTACGAGAATCCCTGTCATTTCTTTGCTCATCTGTAAGCACTCACGGGTTTGGGCATGCTCCATAGTTTGATATGATAAATTCATTGAGCAGAAACTAACATGTTCACCACTTTCTTCTACACCATTTAAAAAATGCCTAATGACTGGAGTTGGAATTATGTAGCTGCAAAAGAAATACATAAGCTAGTAAAAATAGTAATACTGCAAACACACAAATTTGAAATAGAAGCTTATTTATCATGTTCAGAGAAATAAGACTTTCATAGTAATATAGATAGATCATATATATATAATTCAATTTAAAATCTGCAACCCAACAACTTAAAGCAAGATTTCATTTCTGTTTTTAACTCACCCTATATTATCAGACGACCAAAGGCTTTCAAATGCTACACCAGCGACTTTGTTTCCCATGATCACCGGACCACCACTGTTTCCAGAATTGATAGCTGCATCTATTTGTATTTTCAATAGCTCCGTGGAGCTGTGACTGTATTTTCTCAGTACAACTCTAGACACAACACCTTTTGTAACGGATATACTATCACCACCTGCATTTGAGCACGTTCGTAAGTAACTAACCATTTGTAAATGGTTTCTACGTAATGCAATGCATGATATTATCCTTTTTTCTCAAGATCATTCTTAATTCAAGGTATGATTGATTTTTAAAGAAACATATGTTTATGTATACCAAACATGTTACGTTGCAAACCAATCTTGGTATGATATTCAAAAATTTACCAATGAAACCATAACTAATTCGTAGTCATTAAAAAATTGAAATACCTTCCGGATAGCCAACGACTGCCACGGAATCC
This sequence comes from Camelina sativa, assembly GCF_000633955.1. Lineage (NCBI taxonomy): Eukaryota > Viridiplantae > Streptophyta > Magnoliopsida > Brassicales > Brassicaceae > Camelina > Camelina sativa. Next base: position 11,280,301 of record NC_025700.1, read on the forward strand.
ATTTGGCAGGGTATGTCTCCAAGCTCTAAAACATTCAGACCCTCCCAAAATTCTTCGCTATCGATCTCCAAGATGGCCAAATCACATTCATGACCAATCGCTTGAACTTTTGCTTTGTACTTTGTGGGTGAACCATGCTTTTGGACTTTAACGGATGTGTGATCAGCCACTACATGAGCATTCGTAAGGATCTTCTTTCCTGCGATTACAAATCCTACAACCATTCCAAGCTAAGTATGTAAGCCAAACCAAAAAAATACTTCTACAGCTACTAGACTAAATTAATGTGAGTTTTAATATATGAATATAAAGTTATCAATACCAGAGCCGGTGCATTCACTCTGCATACTAATCTGCCAAGGTTGAAAAATTCTTGGCTTGCTATAGACGGTGAACACCTTCACCACCGAGTTGAAGGCCAAATCAATGGCAGAAGGAGTCGTCTTTTCTTTCCCTGGAAAAAACTTATTTTTCCAATCTTGAACGATGCTAAAGACCGGAAAGTTCTTCCGCACCAAGTTCAACTTATTCTCTTTAGCTTCAGCATACGATGTTGCACCATGAGAAGAAAAGAAGCGAAAATTAGAAGGTGGACGGCAGGAAATTGCGGTCTTGGGGGCAGCATTGCCGTGAAGAAGAAGGAATCTATGAACAGAAGCGCTCGAGCAGCTGCGAAGCCAGGACACGGTACGAACAAACGACATTAGAGCAGTTTATAGTTGATGGTTTTGAGGGTTAAGAAGATTAGGTTTTAACTTACACCAATAGGTTATATATATATATATATACAACACCAATTACCAAAAAAGGAAAGAAATAAATTCTCTAAATAGAAGATGTGTTTTGCTTCCATTTTTTTTAAATGTAAAGTTTTCAAATTCCACTCCATGACTTCCTAATGATAAACTCTTTGGTGGGAGATTTGTTTCCAGATGAAAAGCTATGAACTTCCTTATTTTTATTAGTTCCTTTATGGGCATGCATATTTTTTCCTTGCTTAATTATAGTATATATTTAGGTCATATATTTAAATATATAGGGAAACTGCAAAATAAAGGATGTTTTTTTTTTTTTTATCTAAGTTTGTCCATATGTATTTGAATTGCTATTGAAAAAAAAAAAAGTCGCCGAATATATGCCTGATCAAACAGTCTTAAATAAATTAACGAAATGTCCATAGTTTATTATTATTGAATTTAATGGTTTATTATTGAAATTCAAAATTAACTGTAGACTTTAATTCAAATTCCTAGGTAAAACTATTTTTATATTCAAATTCCGTATGTTTTGATTTCAAAACTGATGACAACTTCTAATTAATCTTTTTTAGATTTACAAATCAACAAACAAATTAACGTCCCTAATGATGAAGAAGAGCATCCAAGTGCCAAAATATATTCTAGTTTAGACATAATATATAATGAAAACCTTTTAATAAAAAAAAACAACAAAATTTTCATTAGAAAGAAAGTTTTCAATATTTTAAAATTTAGAATATTCAGCTTTATTTTTAATTATATTTATTTGATATTTTGCTGGAGAAATAAATATCACTTTAAAGAGAACTTGGAAAAAATATCTCGAGAAATAAAATTTAGAATTTTTGCTCGAGAACAAATATCACTTTTTTTATTTTTGGGCAAAGAGAAATTCTAGATAACATTAAGAGAATATCCTAAAATATTGAAAGACTAAAAACACTATTTAGTAACTAATTATAACAATTTTTGTTATGATACACAATATTGATTATATTTGTTACATATATTGTTACTTATTCATAGCTAATTACCACAAAAATAATTAGTAACTAATTATTACAAATTTAGTCATGCTCCTAAATAGTGAGTATATTTGTCACAAAAATATGGTTACTTATTAGTAGCAAATTACTACAAACTTTATTAGTATCTACGGTGGTCACTATTACTTACAAATAACTAGAGTTTTGCTAAGAATTTTTTTTTATTTTAATTTTGTCCCTAATTAGTAACAACTAGTCGCAAATATTTGCTACAAATTTTATATGCCACAAATGGCGAAACTATGCCATCCACATTTTGTAGTGAATAATATATAACTATCAATCGTTGTTTTGTAAGAAAGTGTAAGAATAGTCTCAATCAGTAATTTGAACCCAGTTGTATAGCGGTAACCTCCCAACCGTATAAACCATTGTAACCAGTGCTTTCTATTAAAAACTCCATGAACGAAGTCATGAGTTTCGGCTCAAACGAAGTCGGGAAGACCAAATCTTTCGGTTTCAAGCATTGAGCTGGATCACGGCCTTGCAGATTCAAATAGCCTTTAATATGACTATCCTGTAAAACATAAAATGTTTAATGCAAACTTAGATCTTAAAGATTCTTTCTCAATATACACTAGAAAGGAAAAAAATAACTCATGGGAAGTATATATACCGGTAGTAAGTTGCGGTCCACAATGTTTAGTTTTAGCGTCTTTACTCCAGGTGAGTTTCGTAGCAGCTTTGCTATACCAGGAATGACAGACGGAACAATCATTGTTTCAAGAGTCAAACCTTCGACTTTCACTGTCGGGAAAGGAACATCAATGACGTTATAGCAAGAGATAAAATCTAGCAACAAATAAATGAGAAACTAAGAAGTGCCGTCTAATGATAAAATGCGACAAAAGTAACTTCTTGGAACTATTATTCATGTTTTCATAATAATCTACCAAAGACAAAAAAGGATATATATAACCACTATAGTTATTACCTCAAGAATGAGAGCACCAAACGTAAGCTTCTTTACATTCTGAAACTTTTCTAGAATCTTTGGCACAATCTCTTCAATCAAATTAGTTCCGGTACAGTTATAGAAAAGAAAATCACTGGAACGGTAGATGTTAAAGTAAGCTTCGGTTAAAGAAGAGACATCCACTAAACCACATTGTATCTTAGAGTGCTTCAATCTCAAAAAATGGATATTTGGTGCCACAGTCTGCTTTAGTCCCGGATTATCTATATTCAATCTCTTTAGCCGCAGCGACTTGGTCAGATCAAGACGCTTAAGTTTATGACAGTGATGCAATGTCAAGCTCTCCAGCAGTGGTGAGCAAGAAAGAATCTGAGCTAATGATGTATCAGAGAGTTTGCAAGAACTCAAGGACAAGTTCCTTAAGGATTTCCAAGACAAGATATCAGTAGTTTCCGAGTCGACCAAGAGTAACCTGATGTGCAAGTAAAAGAATAACTCGTAACTAAGAAACTCAAGAGACAGCTTCTCCATGTTGCGCGACCTGGCAAAATCGATCAAGCTGTCAATCTGGTGTGCCTTGCTGCTGACGCAGAGATGAAAACTCATGATCTTGGGAGCTAAATAGTTAGCTAGGGTTTTGTTTATCGAGTTAGCGTCCGCACTATGGCAATCGATGGAGAGAGAAGGTGTATAAGACCATACATGCCTCCATCGCTTGGACAAGACAGAGGTTCTGACTGCAAACTTAGTCGGAATAAAGGAGAAGATCAGTTGTAGTATCTCGTCGGGTAAAGAGCTGATAATGTCCACACCGTCATCTCCGGTCATTCAGTGTTGTGGTGATTGCCGGATTTAGAAAAAAACTAGTTAATCATAGTTTTTAGTGAACTATACCCAAGTTGGTTATGGACCAAGGACCAAGGACCAAGGACCAAGGCCCAAGTTCTAAATACTTTTATTCAAACAGTATACACAAACTCTAGCCGGCGGGTACAGTCCAGACATGAACTATAGAGCAGGGGGGGCGATAGGGTTATCATATTGACCACGGGCTGACCTGCAATAACCCACAAGAAAACCGGGATCGGGGCAGGGCGGGATAAATGCAACCGGTTAGTCTGCATTGACACCCTTAAACTAAACTTCTTCACCTAGAGAAATTTGGATCAGACCGTAATAAAATGATTGGAAGTCAACTTAATCTAGAGAATCTATTTGTCATGTAACAAAAATTAGAATACAAAAGACTTTTTAAAGGACGAGAGAGTGTATTGATTTGGTGAGAGAAGACAAAACAAGTTCCAACACATCGAGAAGTCAAGTGTCTACTTTTCTCAAGTGGAGCTTTCTGTTTTCTGTTTCTTGGCCTTCTCGATAAGAGGTTTCAACTGTTTCTTCTCGGCAAGAAGTTTGAGGAAGTTGAACAAAAACGGAATGTAGTTATGCTTCCTCCTAATGTTCTCCGTTCTCCATTTCATGAACTTCTCTTCCTCCATCACAATCTTATCACTCACAGCCTCAATCCCAATGCTCACTTCACCAATCAACGCGTCTGCTTCGCTTTTGTCCATACCAGTAGCCTGCTGCAACAGCTGTTCCCTCTGCCTTTGAAGCTCCTTGAGTTCGGCCGTGTAGATATCCTTCCTGTTTTTAATGACAGCCAAAAGATTGAACCTAATCTCGCTCTGTGAGTACCTCTCAATCCGTTCTTGGATCACTGGTTGAACCATTTGCAGCCACTCGATACCACTTTGGTCTCCGAGGCATGGACCAAGGCTGATAGGTCCTTCCTTGAGCCCATCAAGCTCGTACAAGACTCCATCCACAGGTATGTAGCTTATGAAATGGTATACATCATCGTCTTTTGTAGCAGCTTTCTGTTCCTCCGGGACGAATGGCTCAGGCCTTGCGAAACTGTTGTGAGCAGTCCGAATCGCCTCACTGTTATTGATAGCCAAACCCTTAAGATCGGATGGAAAGTTCTTGCTGAATTCTTTCAGCGCTGATAGTTCAGGCCCAATGTCAACCTCTGGAGAGTTCAAGAGGATAGCCAGAATTGCTTGGGTTGCACAAGCATTGTTAATGACCTATAAAATTGGAATTTTGAGACAAAAAATTGAAAAGGTAATACTATTACTCAAATGCTTATGCTTGTGTTATCGACACGAACCTGATTTGCGAAAAATAAGTTTGAAACTTGATCTTGGATTGTTGGACGGTCATCTTTTTCCCCAGCTTGCCATTTGAAAAGAAAGATCAGACCATATACAGGCCTACAAGGAAGCCACAGGGTTGATAAGCATTCATCAAACAAGGGCATAGATATAACAGACAAGTAAAAAATCTAACTCAAAGACTTTGGGGTCTGGCTCAAAAGAATATTATTTCTACTGCAACAAAGAAAAAAAGGAGTCCACAAACTTCACAAGGGAATAAATAGTCATGGATGCAACTACTCACCTGAGGTTATTGAGAGAATCTAGATCCAGCGAATACAATTCTTCAACCTATGGGGAAAAAGAGTAAAAATCAAACGGGATGTTCTAAGTGGTAGAAAATGATGCTATTTGCAACATCCAATTCATCTGTTGAGGATTTATTTGGACATGAAAAAGGGACGAGTAAGGATATCAGTATAGTACAGAACAAGCCATGAAATAACAGAGACTAAGGACCTGAGTAAGAAAAATAGTACGAAAGTTCCGTTTTTTTTGCTTCAGAATAAAGGAGTAGTAAACTTAAGACTAAAACATAGCAACTTAGAGACAAGAAGCACAATGCCTTTTATCAACTTCAATTTCATCACCATTCCTATACGTCTACTCCTTAAATTCTTAAAAGACAGACATGACTTGATAATGTTTCCACACATCATGAATAAATTATAACCAACCACACATATAATGCAATGTTATGCATCGGTCGATATACCCCAAAAATGAGAGCTAAACTGGAGGCAATATTAAAGAGTATACCTGCACTCCTTTGACTTGCATTTGTTGAATAAGCTCCGTAAATACACCTGAAATTGCATAAATATATACATAAATATAAGCAAAAATACAAAGATGCAACAATCAAGCATACATATGACGTTACCATTATGAAAGACTAACAAGAGCCCACCACAGAATATAACCAGAAACAGACTAAAGACAGTAAGAGTATGTAAAAAACCCTTACAACAGATCAACACCAAATACCAATATCTTCTTTACTAAATGAACCCAAATATCATCCAAGCCGGATTTGAACTATCTACAGGAACTATTCCCACATCTACTCACATCACTAGGAACACAGATTGTACAACTTTACATCAAACAAACATGATATATAGTAAGCAAAAACAAGGATTTAACATTCTAAAGTTCGAATAAACAACTTCAACACAGTGAGAATCAATTCAAGCACAAACCCAAACCAAAACCCAATAAAGAGTAATAAAAACACTAAGGAGACACCAACGTACCAGGATCCGACTCAATCGTGCACCAAGACATGACGAAACTACCTGCAAATATCACGAAGCAATCACTGTATGAGCAGCGCAACAATACACGGAAAGAGTAGAAGCCTAATACTAGTTCAGACGGAAAATTCGGAGGACAGAGATGAAAACGACGAACTTACTGGAAACCTTGCTCTAATCGAAGTGGAGAGATTTTGGGATGCTCGAGATCGCTCTCTATGAATCCAATTTGGGAATTAGGGTTCAACTTGGCCTGATTTTATTTTTCTTTTAAATAGTCGCTTTGTCGTGTACTCGTGTTTGTTTTCCGGGTTTAGTTTAGTTGCCTCGTGCTACTGTGGGGGGGGGGGGGGGGG
>NC_025700.1:11287449-11325382 GCF_000633955.1 Camelina sativa
AATATAAGTGAAACACAGTTTTTAGATTACGGTAACAATAAATTCTTAGATTACGGTAAAAATAAAAATAAAAACAGAGTTACATTTTCCAATAATTATTGGAAATATTTTTTTTTAAAATGTGGAATAAGAAAAATACAATTAAAACTATGTTTTTTGTGGGTTAAGATATAAAAATAGAGTTAATGTGTCCACAGTACCGGCTCAAGAATTTTTGGGACCCTCGTCAAATTTTTTTACAAAAGATAAAAAAAAACAAAAATTTGACCCCTATATATTATGTTTTAGAAAATTCTATTGATTTTATTTTGATAATATATAAACACATGAGAAAATTCAGGACATTTTTTTTGGTAATATGAAAATTATAGGTTCATTTTTTGGTTATATTTTTTTTTAACATCAGTATATACAAAAAGTTATGGACTTTCTTTTATAATATAAAAGAGATTATGGATCTTTTTTTGATAATATGAAAATTATAGGCTACTGTGGGGGGGGGGGTCATAATACTAAATCGTTGGACCTTTTTTTCATATAATATAAGTGAAACACAGTTCTTAGATTACGGTAACAATAAATTCTTAGATTACGGTAAAAAATAAAAATAAAAACAGACTTACATTTTCCAATAATGATTGGAAATATCTTTTTTTTTAATGTCGGATAAGAAAAATACAATTAAAAACTATGTTTTTTGTGGGTTAAGATATAAAAATAGAGTTAATGTGTCCACAGTGCCAGCTCAAGAATTTTTGGGACCCTGGTCAAATTTTTTTACAAAAGATAAAAAAAACAAAAATTTGACCCCTATATATTATGTTTTAGAAAATTCTATTGATTTTATTTTGATAATATATAAACACATGAGAAGATTCAGGAAATTTGTTTTTGGTAATATGAAAATTATAGGTTCATTTTTTGGTTATATTTTTTTTTAACATCAGTATATACAAAAAGTTATGGACTTTCTTTTATAATATAAAAGAGATTATGGATCTTTTTTTGATAATATGAAAATTATAGGCCCCTTTTTAAGTAACAAAGTGTGCCCCTTTGGGTGTGGGCTCATCGGCATCGCACTGCTCGCACTGCTCGCCCTCCCCTTTGACCCGGCACTGTGTGTCCAATAACCAGAATTGGAGGCAAAATAAACAATACTGCTTTTTAAGTTGGCTAATTTCCGAAATGCTCATTACGTTGATCGATAGTTTAATTTTGGTTCGGTGGTTAAATCAGAATTTGTGTGGCCACAATGGACCGCAAACGTATGCATGGTGATGGTGCTATACGTAACAGGTGGTCAAGCCAGAGTACAAATGGTGGAGAACAAAGGTCCTTGTTCAATGCGGTGGGTCAAACTCAAGTTCTTGTGGTTACACAGGGCTTTGAGGTTGTCAAAACAGCTTGTTAAACAGATTTGAAGTGGACATTTAGTTCAACACTACTCAGCGACATAACATCTTATTTGAGAGCATCACCTACATATGTGATCAAAGTGGCGTGCGTATGAAGAGTCATGTTAGAAGAAGCAAAGGAGATATAATTCAGTCAACAATAAACAGTAATGGCCATGATACCTTCTTCAGGACAGTAACTACAAGCATTTAAGTACTAGTAGTATAGCCACCTTCCACAAAGCTTCAATGCCAAAATACGTACAACACTACTATATGAAATAACATAATAAGAGATTTCTCAAGGTTATAAGGTAAAAAAGAAATGAAGGTAACTTCTTTCAGCCGAGGAAATCTTTCATTGGATCCTCATGGTGAACTCTCTTCATCCTGTAAGCTTCCATCTCTTCCGGAGTCACCTGCAATGATATAACAGATTCTGATTATGTCTCCACTAAATCAAGAATATGAATCAACAGAATCTTAAGGTTGGTTCATTAGATCATTACATCGTTGTTGTATTTGACATTGTACTTGCGTTTCCTTTCATCTTTTTCCTCCCTCCTACTGAGATCCTCCTGCACAGCAAGAACATAAGAAAATGCGTCAGAGATCAGAGAAACGTTTTTGCAAGAGAAAATATGAGTGAAACTATTGCTTCTTACCTTTTTAAGAGCATTAGCAAGTGCCTCCTCGTTCAATTCCAAATCTTCAGGAATATCGGTTCCCCATGAGGCCATTCTCTTCTCTTCAACCTTTTTTGGGCTCTCTGATCACCAAATACAAAACCAATTTTACATGTTCAAAAACTTAAAACAACTTAACAAAATATGTATATATAGAAATGGGTGGTCACTAGACATTCCTCAAGAGCAATTTGTCCATCCAATGCAACACGAAAACATAAGAAGTTGGAAGAATAAATAGAGTCTATACATACCTTCAGTGGCTTCTTTGCGAGCAATATTAGCTTTCATCAGATCAAGGGCAGCCTCTGCAGCTTCAATTCCAGCTGAACCCGTGCAGTAACTATTGCGAATCGTCTGTTGGCAACATTTATATCCCCACTGATGATCTTTCCAATATGAGCCCCAGACACTAGTGTGATTGTTGGCATGAACATCTTCTTCATATTTACTCTTTGGCAATATCACCTCCTGTGCACAACAACACCGTATTAAGAATGATATATATTCACACAAGCTGACAATAACTTCAGGAAACCATCAAAACCGTACCTGTCCCTTAATAATCCTCCCAGCTCGGTCATACTCAACCTGTCTTTCGCTCTGCCCAAGCAAAAGTTCCATTGGAATTTCATCTTTTGTAGCTGCATTCCCGTACTTGTCCATGATTGTGTCCTTTGTCTGAGATTTCAGTTTGTCCTTTGCAACCTGAAAACTCTTATAGAGCAATTCAGCTTGGGAGGGAGCAGCTTGCATATGCATGTCCTGTCCCTTGTCAAATGCTTCCCATGAATGGATGTTTAGCTGTTTAAACTCCAAAGCTTGGCCACTGTTTCTATACTGGTTATCTCCCTGGATAGATGGTAAGGGAAAAAAAAATGGTTGTTATGTAAATATCATCAAAATATAAGATACAACTACATGATCCATGATGATGAGCAACTTACCAGATAAAATTTGTCATTTGGATCCGCATCTGGAAGAGGGTCTTCACGCATGGATCGAGTTTTAGGGTCATAATGAGCTGAGTTGACGTCAAGATTCAACAAGTATTTTGCCGTATCTTCTCTGATACGCAGATTCCTGAAATTAAGAGAAGGTCACACCATTAGTGCATCAAGTAAAAGAGTCCAGCCAAGAAAACCTCTGCGATGGAGATGAGATATCTTGTAGATGAAGAATAATGACTAGTCCATACCTTACAGTTCCTGTGCTACCACCACCAGTTGTTCGAACACGCTTTTCAACCTTTGCAAAATCCATCTGCCTGCTCTCATCAACCTTGGCTTCATCGACCCTTAAGTCATCTTCTTCTTCATCCCCATCACTGGCTGCATCATCACCCTTTTCGTTATTGTTCTTTTCCTCAAGTTTCTTAAGTTGCTGCTCCTTCAGGTACTTCTTTCGCGCATCCTCTTTTGCTTCATAAAGATCTATCACACGATGGTATGTTGAAGGATCATAACCGTTCCATCGATCCCTCTTGCCATCGTAGTCAAGTTCAAAACTCTCAATTTTCTCATCTGGTGCGATGTTCTTGTCTGTGTATTTTGCCCCAACCTTACGAGGCCTATCCATACAAGCTTTTGCAGTATGCGTCATTGCACCACAGCTTCAAAATAAGACAGGCCAAATTAGAGAGTGAATAAATTAAAACAAACACAAGATTTTCCAATCTCTCAAAATAGCCAATTTCTCAAAATTTCAAAGTCTGAGAAATAACATGTTGGGCACAGGAATGTCACAACGATCAAACGAATAAACATTCAAAGGGACTGAATCATAAAACTAATAACAGAAGTCATGGAAACAGACAGAAAAAAAGGAGGGAAGGACATACTTTTGACACGCTCCCTTCCGGTATTTTTCGGCTTGAAAGATCTTTGCACCTCTGTCATACCATGACTTAGTGTAATTAGGATCACTCTTCCATTTCCTTTGATGCTTCAAACTCTGTCAAAACCAACCAATAAAAAGAGTATTCAGTGTGAATGTTCAAACTAAGACAATTCAGAGAAGCAAGTGAACCAAAGAAGAATTTAGCTTACCGGTTTTTCAGAATTGAGATACCATGGAGCAGATGACATATACTGCGGGATATGAGGATTAATTTCCTTTCCATCCTCATCTACCTCAGCTGGAGCAAGCCCGGCTTTACGAGCCTCCTCTAATTCAATTTGCTTCCTATGATCTTCCCTAGACTTGAAAGCAACTGCAAAATTCCCAAGATCATACGTCAGAAAACATTCAAAACTGACTATACAATTAATTCTGGAGAATTCAGCCAAAATAACAAACATCAGAACAATTAAGTAGGCATATATCTATTAAATACCATACTGTATCTCACAGATAGAAACAAAGAAACTAAATCAAACTCTTAGAGTACCACAATTTGGAACTACACATAACTAAAACCAAAACAGAGCGAACTAATGATACAACAACCCCAAAAACGGTACGAACCCTAAATTCACAAAAAAAAAATTACGGAAGTAGATATCAGAACAGCCAAATCGAGAAATTGAAGGAATCGATCACAAAAAAAAAAAAAGGGGGAAATATCGAATCAGAGATTCAGTAAGTATCACAAAACTGAATCGAATGAAAAGCAAAAACAGAGATAGATAGAGAACTCGATGATAGGCAACTTCCAAAACAGAAAGAACCCTAATTTCATGACAGAAATTAAATAAAGTAGGTTTTCATAATCGAGATTCCTAAGCGCCAAAGGGAAATTAAAAGCCAAATCGAGAGACTAGTTAAAGTAAATCAGAAGAAAAATCAAAGGATTTTGGTACCTGAAGCCGTCGCCATGATTATACGTTCGTTAAGCTTTCGACTCTTCTCTGAGGCGAAATCTAAAGGAACGAAAGGAGAAAAGGTTACGGCTTTTATGGTTAAAATCAGGTGATATTATTGAATGTGTAATCAAATATGGGCCGTTATAAGGCCCATATAGCGGCCAGTTTATTAGCAAACACATCTTTCTTTATTATAGAGACCCAAACAAGTTTATATAAATGCAAAAACCTGATAATATGCATCTTACAATTTTTTTTCAATTTTTTGATGTAAAGATGAGAATGAGTAAACGATATTTGTTAAGTTAGTATTAAGATTGACTTATTTCTATTAGTTTTTTCAGTTATGAATAAGCTAGTTACGGTCATCTAGTAAAAAACATCCTCAAGTATTTTAGTATAAAGATAATCATATTCCTACCCTCCTAGCCGTAAACTCTCATTGCTCTACTTCATTTTCATATTATACCAAATCAAGTTCAACAAAGCTTTGGTGAAGTCAATCAGAACCCATTCTAAAGAAGATTTTGTTAATTCAAACTTGAGAATTTAAGACCATAAATGGTTGTTAGTTTTTAAATATTTTTTTTTTGTCAACTAACATTAATTAAACTAAAATTGTCTAATCCCGAGTGTAGAGGGGAATAACTTTTTTCACTGACATTTAGCTCCCAATATAGGCATTCTCCTTAATATCATTACGATCTCAAGCCTAAATGAGGATTTATATCTCTCCATCAACGGTCAATTTGACATCGAATTACAGATTATATGTTTTAGATAATTAGTTTTTAGATTACAATTTTAGATAATTTTTAGATTACAATTTTGGATTTTGGATTTTAAATTTTAATTTTTGTCTTTTGGATTTTCTTAAAAAATCAAAGAAATAAATAATAAAAAAATAGAGAAAATTTTCACATAAAATACATTTTTTTTTCACCAAAATACCTTTTTCACATAAAATACTTTTTTTCCCCTCACAAAAAAAAAAACTTTTTTTTAAGGAAGACTGAAAAACTCAATTTTTAATAAGAAAATAAAGTAACCCTCGTTTGAGGCGATGGTGGAGGCGCCGCTAGGGTTGTAACCCTCGTTTGCGGTGTTTTGATGATTTCTGTGGTGGTTGTATGGGTTTTATTAATGGTTGCGGAGGGCTCTCTGGGTTTATTGGGTCTTCGGTGTCTACCTGGATCTCTCTAGTTTAATTCGGATATGGAGGGATTATTGCAGTTTTGGTGGATATGTTGGTGGATCTTGGATCACGGGGTAAGGTTGGGGGATCTCTTTCGATATTTGCTTTCCTTTTTCGGTTTCCCCATGGAGGTGGATGAAAGATCTGAGTATCAAAGAGTCCGAATTGATTACGGGGGAGATTGGCTAGGGAGGGATTGGGAGGAGATCGGGAAAGAGAATAGTTATTCTTTTTGCTCAAGTTTCCCTAGTTATTTTGTGGAGATCAGATCTTCTCTAATTGATACGATTTCCATGTTTCTCTTTGGTTAGGGAATCAAGCTGGGTATAAAGAGGGATTGGGAGTGGTCGGTTTTCTTTACTTCGATCTCTGCTTTCTTTGTTTCTGCTTTAGCTCTCGTTTTTTCCAAGTTTCTGTTTTTTTGAGTGAGTGTTGCTGGGTCGTGATGTCTCAAGCTGGTCTTTTGGGGAAGAGTTCGGCAGGGCAGATGGAGGGATTTGTTCAGCCAAGGCGCAAGATCAAAATCTCCTACTTTGACAACTCTGATCTCATTGCTGGGTATTCCAAGACGGTGATTGGGAGATGCTTTAATCCTCAAATGCAGGATATGAAGTCTCTGCTTCTTATGATGCCGCGTATTTGGCAGGTAGAGAGGAGGGTTGCAGGGGCTGATCTAGGGTTCGGAAAGTTTCAATTTGATTTTGAAGAGGAGGCCGACATTGTGGAAGTTTTGAAGATGGAGCCGTTTCATTTTGACTTCTGGATGGTTTCCTTGGTTCGGTGGACACCTGTGGTTGATCCGGCTTATCCCTCAGCTCTGAAGTTCTGGATCCGAGTCTCTGACGTTCCAATCCAATTTTGGGTTGAGCCCACTTTTAGGGATATTGGTTCTGATATGGGTGTGGTATAGGATGTTGATATCAATAGAGGGAGGGTGCAAGTGACAATCGATGGTCTGAAGCCTCTATGTTTTGAGATAGATATCGAGTTTTTCAACGGGGAGGTCACGATGGTAAAGTTGTTCTATGAAAGGTTGTATGGTTGGTGTAAGAAATGTTATAGTCTATGTCATCATGAGGCGGTTTGCCCTCTAGTTGCGGGTCAGGGTTTGACTGGTAGTCTCGCTCATTCAGAGGAGAAGTAGGACAAGGGTCAGCTTATGAGCTACAAGGGGGCAGTTATGGCAGAAGCGAGAAGGGGTCCTTCTAATGGTGGTTCTTCCAAGAGTCACTATAATGGGTCGCATTATGGGGGCTCTAAAACCAGAGCAGATCCTCTCCCAGGTGCTTCGTCTCGCAGAAAGGGGTCGTCCAAGGGTTCTTCTGGTTCGGGTTATCCTCAGGAACATCGGGGACGACAAGGTCTCTCTCGGGGACAGTCACGGCAACAGTTTGTTCCTGTCATGCCACCGGTTTTGGAGGAGGTAGTGGGGACATATGGGGAGCACCCCAAACAAAAATCTGCCAAGAATGCGTTATTTCAAGAATCCAAGGTTGAGGATGGGTCCACGAGTAGCTTTGGTCAAGATGATGAGGGTCTCTGTGAAGACAGTCAGATCATAGAGGTTACAAATGGGGCCGCGGGAAATGGTTGTTTAGGTGCAGAGGAGATTCCTCCTGCTATGGCTACGGTGGGTGTCAATGTTGTACATGAGGAAGCTGTTAAGGTGCAGAAGGAGGTTTTACTTGGTGATACTAATGTTGACATGGTTGCGGATGTTGCTGTGGGTGCTATTGGTGTAGAGGTTCTGGAGCAAAAGGGTTTGGTCGAGGATACCGTGATAGCGGACGGTGTGTTTGATGGAGAGGTGGGGATGCACGATACTGTTGCAGAGGGTACGGACTCAAGGGAGATAGGTGAGGCTGATGGGGAGCAGTTTGACATGGAGGAAGATGATATGTTGGAAGAGGTGGGGGATGATTGAACAGGTGGAGTCGGATGTTGCAGGGGATGCTTTGGTTTGTCTAGCTGGTCATGACACACAAGCTGATCATGGCGACTCCAGCATGGCGGTTTTAGGGGAGAAAGGGAAAAAGGGGAAAGGGTCTTTGTTACTTCGTGGGGTCAGCACTAAGAAGCGGATGGCTAATCTTCTCTTGTCACCCAGACGACGACCTCCTCCACATTGTTCCACTCTCGGTGACAGCGGTCATATCCTTAAGGTCCAGGAAGGGGCTAAGGGAGGCCACGGTGGGGCAAAACCACCAAAACCGAAGGTCTTTAAATGAATATTTTGAGTTGGAATTGTCAAGGTCTCGGGAATAAGGCCACAATCGGGAATCTTTGGGATTTATGGAATAAGTATATGCCAGATTTTTATTTCTTATGGAAACAAAGCAATCTTTTTCGTTTTTGGAACAATTTGTAGGCCATTTTGGCTATAAAATTTTAAAAATTGTGGAACCTATTGGTTGTAGTGGAGGCTTGACCCTCTTATATAATAAAGAAGTTTTTAATGTGTCAATTTTATTTGAGTCCAACCGTTTAATTGATGTTGAAGCTGCTTATAATGGTCGGGTTTTTCATTTAACCTTTGTTTATGGTGATCATGTTCCTATGAATCAGGAGTTAGTTTGGGAAAGATTATTAAGAATCAGTTCTTCTAGGTCGAACCCCTGGTTTATTGTTGGAGAAGAGGGGAGGGAAGCTTCGCCATGCTTCTTCGTTCCTTTATTTTAATGGGATGATTCGGGATTGTGGTTTTTTGGAATTTCCATATCTTGGAGATTGTTTATCTTGGAGGGGTTGGAGGGATAAAAAACCGATATGTTGTCGTTTGGACAAGGCATTAGGTAACGAGGACTGGCATGATCTGTTTCCGGACACGGTTACAGAATATTTGCCAAGGATCGCTTCCGATCACGCCCCGCTTATTGTTAGTATAGGTGCCAAGAGACCGCGAGGATGACGTTATTTCATGTTTGATCGTCGTTGGCTTGGTAAGGTGGGTCTGATGGAGACAATCTCGCAGGGTTGGGTTGGGGACCAACATGGGGTTCCGACAGCTTTTGTGGACAAAATTGTGAATTGCCGACGAGCTATCTCTCGGTGGCGTAAAGCGCAAGTTCCTTTTGGACGAGATACTATTGAGGACCTTAAGCGCCAGTTGGATGTGGCTCAAGCGGATGATACGGTTGTACCGGGTGTCATTACTAACTTAACCACACGTCTGCGGGACGCTTATAGAGATGAGGAGATTTATTGGTATCAGAAAAGTCGTAATAGGTGGATGCGGGTGGGGGATAAAAACACAAAGTACTTTCAAGCTCAAACAAAGCAGAGACGGGATCGTAATCAGATCACTGGTCTATATGACAGGAATAATGTTTGGTCTACAAAGGATGACGATATTTGCAATGTTGCAGTATCGTATTTTGAGGAACTGTTTACTTATATTAATCTGTCTAATTTTGAGGATGCTTTAAGTGAGGTCCGAACGGTAATTACGGATGAGGAAAATGAGAGATTAACGGCCCCGACAACAGAGGCGGAGGTCCGTAAGGCTTTATTTATGATTTTCCCAGATAAGGCACCTGGCCCGGATGGAATGACTGCTTTGTTTTTCCAGAAGGCTTGGAGAGTTGTCAAGGAGGATCTTGTGGGCATGGTCAACCGGTTTTTCGAAGAGGGTTTTTTTATAAAAGTTTGAATAGGACACATATCTGCTTAATCCCGAAGGTGGCCAAGCCAACCTGGATGGTGGAGATGCGTCCTATTAGCTTGTGTAATGTGGGGTACAAGATCATTTCAAAAAAATTGTGTCAACGGTTAAAAATGGTATTACCCGATCTTATCTCGGAAACGCAGTCCGCTTTTGTTCCAGGTTGCCTGATCTCGGATAACATTCTCATTGCTCAGGAGATGTTTCATGGTTTAAGAACAAATCCATCGTGTAAAGGGAAGTTTATGGCGATAAAAACAGATATGAGCAAGGCATATGATAGGGTGGAATGGAGTTTTATTGAGGCTTTGTTGCGGAAAATGGGCTTTGGGGAGACGTGGATTTCCATGATTATGTTTTGTGTTACTTCTGTTGAATATAAGGTCCTTTGCAATGGCCAATCCAATGGTAGGATTGTCCCAGCAAGGGGTTTAAGGCAGGGAGATCCCCTATCTCCTTATTTGTTTATTTTGTGTACGGAGGTTTTAGTGGCAAACATTCGGAAGGCAGAACAGAAAAAACAGATTACAGGGATCAAAGTGGCGAACAAGTCTCCGCCAATTATGCACTTGTTGTTTGCGGATGACAGCCTTTTTTCTTGTAAAGTAGATAAGGCTCAATGTGGGATTATTTTGGATATCTTGAAACAGTATGAGGTTGTTTCGGGTCACTAAATAAATTTCGCCAAATCTTCAATCCAATTTGGTCATAAGGTGGATTAGGTGATGCAGACGGAGATGCAGGAGGTGTTGGGGATATCAAATTTGGGCGGCATGGGATCCTATCTAGGGTTACCGAAGAGTTTAGGAGGGTCCAAGACAAAGGTTTTTTCTTTTGTTCGAGACAGACTTCAGAGTCGAACGACGGGTTGGTCGGCAAAACTTCTCTCCAAAGGGGGAAAAGAGGTGATGATCAAGTCAGTAGCCACGGCGGTTCCGACTTTTGTAATGTCTTGCTTCCGGTTACCAAAAACAATAACGTCAAAACTTACGAGTGCAGTGGCGAATTTCTGGTGGAGTACGACAGGGGAGTCTGGGGGGGATGCACTGGTTAGGTTGGGATAAGCTCTGCTGTAGTAAGCAGTTGGGGGGTTTGGGTTTTAGGCAGGTTGATAATTTTAATTCGGCATTATTGGCAAAGCAACTGTGGCGGCTGATTGAGGCTCCGAACACACTGTTTGCTCGGGTTTTCAAGGGCAGGTACTATCGAAATTCTAATCCTTTGGAACCAATACGGTCTTATTCTCCATATTATGGGTGGAGGAGCATTATTTCCGCTCGATCTTTGGTTAATAAAGGGCTTATTATACGGGTTGGTTTGGGAGAGTCCATTTCCATATGGACGGACCCTGGGTACCGGCTCAATCCCCAAGACCAACTTTCAATAAGGGTCCTTTTAAGGATCCTTCTCTTCAAATCTCTCGTTTAATTGATTGTCACACAAATACTTGGTGTACTAATATGCTTAAGGAGCATTTCACCCCGGAAGATGTTGATCTGATAGGGGCTATACCTTTAGGAAGTTGTCGGCCAAAAGATTCCTTTGGCTGGCATTTTACAAAATCAGGAAAATATACAGTTAAGTTTGGGTACGACACGGAACGATGTGCTGCATCACGGCTTAGTACAATATCTCGATCGGGTCCGGAGATTACTCCTCTCTTGGTCGGCGTCTGGGGTGTTCACTGTCCACCAAAAATTAAACATTTTCTGTGGCAGGTTTTGACAGGGTGTATTTCGGTCTCGGCAAATCTGCGGCGACGCGACATTGCATGTGATTCAGTGTGTGTCCGGTGTGGGATGGAGGAGGAAACAATAAATCATGCTATTTTCCGGTATCCACCGGCTCGACAGGCTTGGGCTTTAGCTCACATACCCGTAGGTCTTGATTCTTTCCCGACGGAGTTGGTGTACGCTAATGTGGATCATTTTTTAGGCTCTACTAACCCGGGTTCTCAGATAACAGGTTTCCCGTGGCTTATGTGGTATATTTGGAAAGCGCGAAATGCTCGCGTTTTTGAGGATGTGATGGATAACCCGCTGGACGTAGTTAGGTTGGCGGAGGGAGAGGCGAATGCCTGGTTGCAGGCCCAGGTGGAGGTTGAGGATGAGGATCGTCCCAATCCTCCTATTTTCCCTACTCCTAGACAAAGGAGGTCCACAAGCTCCCTTCCTACCCTCTTTACAGGTTATCGGTGTTTTGTTAATGGGTCTTGGAAAGCGACTGATGCTTTTTCAGGTGCAGGTTGGGTTTATTCTTCCTCTCAAGACTCGGGGTCAACTATGGGAGCAACCAATTTCTGACGAAGTTTGTCCCCCCTACATTCTGAAGTAGAAGCTCTCATTTGGGCCATGCGGGGCATGATCGGACACGACTACCGGGACGTGGCTTTCTATACGGACTGTTATGACTTGGTGAAGATGGTGTCTTCTCCTCACGACTGGCCGACTTTTACACCCTACCTCAACGACATCAAGATAGATCAAGCAGAGTTTTCTTCCTTTTCCCTATCTCTCATTTCTCGAAATACGAATGTAAGTGCGGATTCTTTGGCACGCCAAGCGCGACTGTCTCCGCAGCATGTTTTGTTTGTAGACTCTTTACCCTCTAATTGGCTCTTTTGAGCTGATTCTCTTGTTGTCAGAAAAAAAAAGACTGAAAAACTCATATAAGATGGTTTTTAGATTATTAATGAAAATTGTTAAAATCTTGCAAAAACTAGACTCCATAAGTGGTGTAGATAGTATTGCAAAACTCCTTGGGGGTAGCTTTGAATTCACCTAGTAATAGTCCACTTGATTTCTTTGAAGTAGAAGAGGTGTGAGTTACCTTAAGATCAACAATTTTCCTATGAGAAGCCAAGCTAATGATCTTATGATCAAGTTCATTGTACACCCCATCCATCTTATTGTTCAGCTCAACAAAACTCTTACACAAATCAATGTAACCCTTAGTTTGGTCTCCTAAAACTCGTTTCAATGTGGCACTCATTTCATTATCTTGAAGAGGAAATTGAATAGAAGAGTTTTCTTGAAGCTCTAAAGGTGGGTAAGCTTGGTTATAACCTCTGTGTTGATATCTTCTTTGCTCAGTCTTGTCTCCACCATCTCTTGGGACTCTATCATAGTCTTCCTCATAGTATCTTTGATCACTTTGAGCCAAATTCTCAACAAGCAACTCTCCTTGTTCTATGGTGAGGTTTGAAAAACTTCCTTTGCTAGCCATGTCCAATGTCAGTTTGAGCTCCTTTTTAACTCCTCCATAGAAAATACTAAGTATAGCTTGCTTGTTGAATCCATGATGTGGGCAATCTTGAATATATCCCTGAAGTCTTCCCCATGCTTCATGGAAGCTTTCATGAATTTCTTGCTTAAAACTCATTATATCATTTCTCACTTGAGCGGTTCTTTGCTTGGAGTAGAACTTGAGAAGGAAGATCTTCTTATAATCATCCCAAGAATTGACCAAATGAGATGGGATAGTTCTCTCCCATTGGCTTGCTTTTTCTCCAAAATAAAATGAAAACAAAATGAGCTTGATACTATCGTCGGGAACACCTCCAATCCTAAACGTACTACACAACCTCTCAAAGGAATCCAAATGATCATATGGGTTCTCTATAGCTAGCCCCAAGAAATTAGAGCCTTGAATCAATCTAATCAAACTTGGCTTGATTTCATAAGCATTGGCTTCTATGGGAGGAGGTCGAATTCCATATCTTGACTCATGATAAGGAGCATTAAAGCTTCCTATTGTCGATGTGTTCTCTTGAGGTTGAGTCGGATTTGTTACCAGTACTTGAGGTTTTGGAGCTTTATTAATGCTTGTTTGATTGTCCACAGCCAACACCTTGAATGACCTTGTCGTTCCTTTCTTATTTTGGTTTGAGTACCTTTGATAACATAAGAGAATCAAGGAAGACAAATTAGTAACAACAAGCAAAGGTGAATTCATCATCTCAACTAGATGCATGAAGCTATTCATATTTGCAAAATTAAATGGCCTAGTCTCAAGCAAAGATGAAATCCTAAATATTAAATGCAATTGCAAACCGGCAACGGCGCCAAATTGATGTAGTACTTTTATCAATTAAATTATCGAACCTCAGTTTGCAATGATCATTACACTAGGAATACACATGAATGCTTCATCTAAGCTAATAAGAAAGGGTTGGATTTATGTAACAACTTAAGTAACAAGCAAATTTAAACAAGGCAAAAGAAAGAAAACACAAAGCAAGGGAAACACAAACTTAAAACTGGTTTAAATCAAGATAAAACAAATGAACCTGGGGCAAGGTAAATGACTTGGAAGATAGCTAATCAATCCTAGATGTCTAAGCAAACAATCAAGAACAATCCTATGGCTAAGAACACTTAAGTAAATCAATCCATTTCCATGATAGAGATCCTATGCTCATCTAGTGATAATCAACAATTTCCAAAGGCAATCACAAAGTAAGCATGCATTATAAACAAGTCTAAATACCACTAAGCATCCTAATCATCAATTTCCATTGGTTAGGAATGCAAAGCTCTTGAATAGTTTGGTTCAGGAATTTCATCAAACACCTTATGGGCATGGAAATCCTAATGTCTAGATTCAAGCATTATCAAGCCTATCTAGCATTATTAACACTAAACAAGATAGAAATCACATAAATAAACCCCTAGACATCAAAGATCAATCATCTATCTCCCTAATCTACCAAGCCCAAAGTTCTAAAGGATATACTCACTCATAGTTATGATCACACAAAGGAATGAGTTTGATCTTTGTGAAATCATAATTAGAGATTGTAGACTAGAGAATATAAAAGAGGAACTTGATATTAAAAACTTAGAAGTACTCAATCATCCAACAAACCAAGAGTAAGAAAGTTTAAGAACCCTAAAATTTGCTAAAACAAGAGATAAAAACAAAAGATAAGTCTCCCCTTAATAGGGTTAGAGTGTTTATAGGAAAACAGAAAAGGACCCGGGGTCAACCCAAAACAAACTGGGTCAAACCTGGTTCAAAAATAAAACAAGTGTGGTGTTGGCTCCAGCGGCCATGGCTTGGCTGATGGTCTTGACCGCTGGTGGTGGCGATCTTCTTATTCCTGAACTCCATCGGCCAGCTCTTGACCGATTGGGATTGTCGTTGGTCCTGACGATCAAATGCATCTCCTCTTCACTCGGCCACCGTTTGGCCGCTTCTCTTGGCCGCTGCTCCTGGCGATCAATGCACGTCTTCTCTTCCATCAGTCGGTGCTTGGCCGCTGGTCCTGACCGATGATGGTCGTGTATGCTTCCTGATCCCTTGTCACTTCTTCAATTCCACTCCTCTTTGCTTCTTTGCACAAAAACAAGTCCAAATGCTCCAAATATGTTGAGATTACTCCACACTAGATGCAAATGCTCCTAAAACAACCTAGAATGACAAGATTATGCAACAAAACTATGCAAAAACAAGGCTTAAAATCCAACAAAAACACAAGATATCACCTTCCATGCTCACCTTCGTGTCTTCTCATGTTCATCGCCGGCGTCGTCTGACTTTCATAACTAAGAAGATGGATTATCAACAATCATTAACAGTTATTCACAAGTAATATTCTTTAATTCATGTGTTCAATCCTTATTTAAACTCCACTACTTGATCCTGATATCGTGATTGTGATTATTCTCCAATACTGAAATGGAAATGAAAATTAAATCCACCGTATGTCGATTAGCCTTTCTATAAACTACTATAAATTACCTCACACCACCCACAAAAACGAACTCATCCCTCCACCTTAGGTAAGAACACTGAAACTTAATTTTTAGAAAATGTGTGAACTTGATGTTGTTGTGATTCCTGCTAAAGCAAACTATGTAAGCTTCAATTGTTTATGTCTTGGTCATTCTTCTCAACAAATTGTTGGTCGGCTACTTTGTTTTTAAGATACATCATCACTTCAGCAGGTAACCATGATATTCGTCTCTAATTTTAAAATTGTTGCTGTGTGTTTTTGTGAATTTTGGTTATGTTTGGTTTTCTCAATTTAGTGAGCTGAATTTTTATATTGTAGTAAACTGGATTTATTTTTCTGTTCAGTTTATATTATTTGGAACTTTTGGGTTATAATAAAATCAGTTTAGTTTGGTTGCTGTTTAGGTCTGAATGTGGTTGTGGTTTGGTCTGATTTTGGTTACCTGTATCTACTTTCCAAACCTTAACAAGTTGGTTTGTTTTTGTTTTGCTTTGATCTGCAGAATGAAAACTCAACAACCTGGCATCAAGGTCAACAACCCAATATCATGAAGGATAATGAATTTATGGGGATAAACCTTCTTTTACTCGATGAACAGGTTAATCTTCTTACATGTTTTGATGTATTTGTAATCTTGTTACATGTTTATCTTCTTACTAGCTAAATGATTTTTTTTCTCTTCAGTGCTCAGTAATCCATACCTTTATCCCATCAGCCTATGCCTCTCAATTTCGTAATATTTTATGTCAAGGCGTAATGTTCAATTTTGGAGTATTTAAAGTGGGTCGTTGCACAAGGCTCTACAAGATCATTCGTTTCCTTTTTGCAACAAAAATCATTGAACTTCCAGATACATCAGGTAGAATACGATTGAAAGCAATGGCTTCCATGCTACAACGACTAGCTACTAAACCACAATCCTATTGTCCAACGACTACTGCTACACCTTCCTAGGAAGCAAAGCAATGTATTTGAAGAAAAGATAAGCTTGAAAATGTGGAATATCATTACGGACATGGGACGGTGATGCTTACATAGTATTTTGAAATGAATAACATAATCAAGAAGCCCAGAAGTTGAAACATATGCAGATGCTAACAGAGTTTTTATGGGATAGTGCAAATAACATGTACCGTAGAAGAGAGCAGCGGGAAAACATTGGAAGGGTTATAAACATAAACCCTACAATAGGTGATTTGTAAGATCTTCGAATCATGCTCAGCGATGTGAAGGATGCCACAAGTTTCGATCATTTGAAGATTGTAGGAGTGTTATACATGATATTTTTAAAGCAGCATGTTACACAAAATGGTTGTTAGATGGACACAAATAATGAGATGAAGCTATTGATGAAGCCACGCAATGAATATATTCTGTCAAATTCATATGTCGTACTTTCTTTTTCCTAGAAAACTTTATAACGTTTCTTCTTCACTGGATATAACAACACCATGATTCATGACTCTTTTCAAAACCCCGTTCTTTTTTTCTAACTTTCTAGAATTAATTTTCCCTGGCTATGTTTAGATGTTATTATGATTATTGATTCTTCGTCGGAGGATATGTCTCTTTGTTAGAGCAACATGTGCTATTGGTTTACAATTTTTGGCTTTCATGCCTTTACCGGTTTAAGTTTAATAAATGCACAACATAGGTAGCAACAGCACAAAAAGATATATCTTAGTCATCTTATATGTTTGTTTTAAACCAGTTATGGTCTACTAAATTAGCCATTCATTATGGTTAAGTAAATAACACCTTCACGGGTACACAAACACATAGAGAAAAAAATATATATATATAGTGAAACCTCGAATACATTTTTTTTTATTTGTCAAAAACCTAAAATACATATAATCTAAAACATACAAATTAAACCTAAACATAAAAACCCATAATAAGATACAAAAGCATAGGCGCGGGTTCTCATCCCTAGTATATAGAAATCCTTTTGGCTTCTTATAGATTAAAAATGTATATACAGAATACTGCTATACCAGTTTCTAATAATTTGATTTAAAAAGAAAATTGATACACTGATATGTGTGTGAAATATATCATACTGTGTCTTAAAAAAAAACAAGTTTTTCATGAAGTTCTCCAATTAAGTTTTTTATGGTATAAAGTTCAGTTTTTCCTTTAATTTTTCAGAGCTGTTCTCTTGTTTTTGACTAATTTGGTTTTGTAATCGGCTTTGCTGTTGTAATTGGTTTTTAGTAAATGGGCGGCATATGTGAACCAACCCAAGCTTGCAAGCTTAAATGTAAACAGGTTGTAAAACTACATGGACCTAAAAGGCTACTTGTTACTTGTTAGATTGGTCAGGTCACAAAAGTTTGTTTTAACATCCTTAGGTGATGATATGTTTACTCTAATATCCTTATTTCAAAGACAATAATGTATTTTGATTTTGTATAATTATATAGTACAAACACACAAGAAAAATACACATGTTATAAATGTGAATGTCACCTTACATACACGAGTATACATGAATCAATATATATATATATTATCAATATGCATCTTATGATCAAAATATCTCTTGACAACATTGTAACATCCGTGTTCTGGGAATAGAGTTGGGATGTGTTGAGTAAAGCAAAAAAATAGATTTTAATTGATTTTTGGTTTAATTAAATCCTGATTTAATTTAATTAAACCAAAAATCCCTAATCTCCCTCATAAGTCACGCCTCCTCTCTAGATTTTTGCTTTTGTCGACATTGAGAGAGAGGGAGAGAAACAGAGAGAACCTTGGTTATTTGGTGTAAGGGAGGAAGAGAAGGAGATCAAGCTTTTTCCTTAGAGTAAAGAGAGAAACATAACTGTTAAGGTTTGGGAGAAGGAGGATCTGACTGCTCAAATCGTTTCAAAAGGTATTGATTTTTGGTAGGATTGTAGTTAATAGATTTTCGTACACTCTCCTTTTTACATAAGTGAATTTGAGTTGATATTCTAGGAGATATCGGCAGTTTTGTGGGGCGTTTCATATTAGTCGCGGAATGAGACCAGTTTCAGGATCGATTGCGGTGTCATCTGAGATCTGATCGTGCTAAAATTTTGTGGAAATCTTCTGGACGTCTAGACCTTTCTTTGCACCAGATGGGTTGGAAAGTTAGCGGTTCGTTTTGATTTCGTGGTTTCACATGTGAGGTTGTTCTTTTCTGATTTTTTCTGGCAGTTTGTTTTCAATGTTTGTTTGTTGTTGTGATTGATTGTAGGAGCGATTTTGGTTGTTATTGGGCTATTGGAGAGCCTCTATTTTGGTTGTAGTTATTTTCGTGAATAACTTGTTAAGGTGAGTGGGTGACCATGGGCTTATCTGAGCAAATGAGTTGTATGACTTGTTTTGTGTGATGGTTTGTAGGTGTAGCGCATGTATTATTGGAAGTTCTGTTTAATTACTGGTTTGTTATGTTTTATTTGTGCTTGTACTCTTGATTTGCTTGTGTGTATAGCTCGTAGTTGGGAGGATCGCCTCACTGGGTATTTCTAGTAATACTCACGCATCTCAATTTGTGCTTTTGGTGCATGTAAAGGCAAAGTGTGATCGTGGAATCAAGACAATGAAGAGGAGGATGTTGTAGTGATTCATTTGGTTGATTTCTAGCTTGCTAAGTTGCTAGAATTGAGTCATTAGACCGTTTTTAGGATTGCTTGTTCTTGATTCTTGTTGTTTGGAATATCAGATATTGTTATAAATTAATGTTGGTTATTGGTTTATTGGTGTAATGGTATTGTTATGTTATCCGCTGTTGTGTGTCTGTGATTAGGTGGCTAGTGGATATGGGACTACTAATGTAGTTTATTATTATTATTATATTTATTATTAATTATTAAAAAAACGGGTCGGGTCGTTTCAGTTTGGTATCAGATCCCTTACGGTTCTAGGTTTGGGTTCATTGGGTTTCTGTTGTTGATGTTGTAGATTTTGCATGCTGTGATTGATTATGTGAGTTAGTCAATTGTGTGTGGCATGGAGTCCTATAACATCCTCTAAGAGCCTTCAATGAGATTCCACGATATGTTATGTTTCTTTGTGTGGTTATGGTTTGTTTCTATGCTTGTTAGCCTCTGTTCTTGGAAGAGCAGTGGTTAAAGGTGGTTGATTTTTTGGTCGTGGACGTGGGCGTTGTCGTGGTCGTGGTCGTGGTTGGGTGGGTTCTCGAGGCCAGCGAGTGTGTGGTCAGTGTTCCACGAGGAGGTACGTCAGAGGGTTGCAAGCATATCAGGAGAGACCAGAGGGGGTTAGCCGGTGAGCGTGCCAGACATGCTGGGAACCCAGGTGTGGTGTTGCAGCAGGTGGAGCCCAGGGTCGAGATGATCGCTTGGCGGATCTGTTGGCGTCCTGTTGAAGCGGTTACCGATATGGGTACTAGTGCATGCTCCAGTTGTACCGCATGTGGCGGGGTGCAGCCGAGGGCTGTGGATGTTGAGGATGGAGCATATATTTCTCTGTTTGGTGGGTAATCCAGTTGGATATTGTTCTCAAGCTGCACATGAAGGAAGCTCAGGACCGGCAGAGGAGTTATGTCGACAGGAGGAGGAGAGATCTTGAGTTTCAGGTGGGAGACAGAGTGTACCTCAAGATGGCCATGTTGCGGGGTCCGAACAGGTCATTAACAGAGACTAAGTTGAGTCAGAGGTATATGGGTCCGTTCAGAGTGATTGAGCGGGTGGGACCGGTAGCATATAGGCCAAAGTTGCCTTAGGTTATGCGTGCGTTCCACAAGGTTTTTCATGTGTCGATGTTGCGGAAGTGTCTCCGCAAGGATGATCAGTTGTTGGCTAAGATTCCTGAGGATCTACAGCCTAACATGACTTTGGAGGCGAGACCAGTAAGGGTTCTCGAGAGGAGGATTAAGGAACTTCGAAGAAGAAGATTCCTTTGATGAGAGTCCTATGGGACTGTGATGGTGTTGAGGAGTAGACTTGGGAGGTAGAGGCGAGGATGAAGGCAAGGTTGAAAAAGTGGTTTGAGAAGCAGGTCGCGACTTGAACTTGTCTAGCATGGTCCTAGTTGTAGTTCGTGGCTAGAGCGGGAATGGAGTATTCCAACCCACCTCTCTTGTTACTTGGTTGCTTAGGGGTGGTTGATTGTGCGACTAAGTAACAAGATGAGGTGGTGTTTGGGGTAAGAGATTCCGCGAAGCTGGTATTGAAAAGGAAACTTTCGTTTTTTAGAAATTTCCAAAAGTGGAAAGTTCTAAAAATGGGAAGTTTTATAGGTGTTAGAATTTGTCCATTTTTAGTGGTCGTGAGCCTTGGTGGGGACTGTGTGGCCTTCGTGGCGGACCTTTGAGTCATTGTGTGCCCGTGTGTGGCGGTCTTTTGAGACATTGTGTGGCCTTTATGGCGGGCTGTTTAGCCAATTGTGTGGCCTTTGTGGCGGGCTTTTTAGCCAATTTTTTTGCCGTTGTGGCGGGTTGTTTAGCCAATGTTGTCTGTTTAGGCAGTCGTTCAGGATGTGTGGTCTTCATGACGGTCCTTCGGGATGTATGGTCTTTGTGATGGTCCTTCAGGATGTGTGGTCTTCATAACGGTCCTTCGGGATGTATGGTCTTTGTAACGGTCCTTCGGGACGAGTGGTCTTTGTGACGGTCCTTCGGGACGAGTGGTCTTCGTTACGATCCTTTGGGACAAGTCGTCTTTGTGACGGTCCTGTTTAGGACATTGTTTGGCCTTGGTGGTGGTCCTGTTTACGACATTTGTTTGCCCTTTGTGGCGGTCATGTTTAGAACATTTGTTTGTCCTTTGTGGTGATCATGTTTAGGACATTTGTTGGCCTTTCTGGCGGCCCTTGTGGGATGTTGATGATCCTTGTGTGGTCATGAGGTATCCTAGTGAGGGTATATGTGGTTGGTAGGACATTGTGTTGTCTTACGCGAGCCACTGGAAGGAAACCTGGTTAGGGATAGGACTCAGACGTATTCAGAATTGTTTGCTCTAGGGACAGTTGGTCCCGAATGACTCTTGGGGAACCTTAGGTTCTCCTAGTACTGCCATATTCTGAGACTTTGTGGCTCAAGAGTATGGTTGGTCTATCGACTTCGGATGACGATCCGGAGGCGCACTGTAGGGTGGCAACCCGAGAGACAAATATTGGACTCCCTAATAAATTGTGGCATGCGGGCTTATGCCCGATGAGGAGCCAATATCATGGCATGCAGGTTTCGGCCGGATGAGGAGCCAATAAAAACTCAAGGTCGAGACCTATGAGTAAAGGAAAGTCCAAAAGTCGAGAGCAAATAATGCGTGGAACGTGAGTTTATCACCTAGAGGTAACCTTTGTAGATCGGTCGAAGGAAGTGCGGACCGTGGAGACGGTTGCACATGAGTCTTTGGCTAATAGTTGTTTGAGATTCGAGGACGAATCTATGTTGGTGGGAGAGAGTTGTAACATCCGTGTTATGGGAATAGAGTTGGGATGTGTTGAGTAAACCAAAGAAGTGGATTTAATTGATTTTTGGTTTAATTAAATCCTGGTTTGATCTAATTAAACCAAAAACCCCTAATCTCCCTCATAGTCACGCCTCCTCTCTAGATTTTTGCTGTTATCGACATTCAGAGAGAGGGAGAAAAATAGAGAGAACCCTTGGTTATTTGGTGTCAAGGAGGGATAGAAGGAGAGCAACCTTTTTCCTAGAGTAAAGAGAGAAACAGAACTGTTAGGGTTTGGGAGAAGGAGTATCCGGCTGCTCATATCGTTTCGAAAGTTATTGATTTTTGGTATGGTCGTAGCTAAGAGATTTTCGTACACTCTCCTTTGTATAGAAGTGAATTTGAGTTAATATTCTAGGTGATATAGGCAGTTTCAATAATTTTGTGTTGTTGTGATTGGTTGTAGGAGCGAGTTTTGTTGTTCTTGGGCTATTGGAGAGCCTATCTTTTGGTTGTAGTTATTTTCAATAATAACTTGTTAAGGTGAGTGTGTGACCATCGGCTTATCTGAGCAAATGAGGTATATGACTTGTTTTGTGTGATGGTGTGTAGGTGTTGTGCATGTATTTTTGGAAGTTCTGTTTAACTACTGGTTTGTTATGTTTTATTTGTGCATGTACTCTTGATTTTTTTTTGTGTATAGCTCGTAGATGGGAGGATCGCCTCACTGGATATTTCTGGTAATACTCACGCATCTCAATTTGTGTTTGTGGTGCAGGTAAAGGCAAAGTGTGATCGTGGAATCAAGGCAATGAAGAGGAGGATGTTCTATTGATTCATTTGGTTGATGTCTGGCTTGATAGGTTGCTAGAGTTGAGTCACTAGAACGTTGTTAGGATTGCTGGTTCTTGATTCTTGTTGTTTGGAATATCGGATATTGTTATGAACTAATGTTGGTTATTGGTTTAATGGTATTGTTTTGTTATCCGCTGTTGTGGGTCTCTGGTTAGGTGGCTAATGGGTATGGGACCACTAGTGTAGTTTATTATTATTATTTTATTTATTATTTATGATTAAAAAAACAAAAAACAGGTTAGGTCGTTTCAAACATTAACAAAAACAGACGAACTGATCAAAAAGATTGGTGTGACAAATATGAACAGATGTGACAACAGTGTAACGAAAACTGAGAAGTTTTTTTATATCTAGCCAATGATACATCAAATCAATAGTAGTCTCTGTAATGATTCCTCTGGTAATTACGATTTTTGCTCGGATGAAGATCTTTAATTCAGCAGTAAACTTTGTCGACAAGAGACTCGTCTTCGTAGATCTTCCTTCAAGTTCCTTGACATACATCCAGTCATCTAAGTACGCCATGATATCGGCTATGATCAGTTGTAGATTCGACATGTCGTCCTCAATATTTGCAAGAAATACTCTCTGAAAACATTCACAAACTGAGATTTGTACCACTAATGAAGACCAAATCATGTTGTTTACACACATATACACATACAAATTAAACATATATCAAAGTGTTGAGTAATGTCGTTTTGNGTGGAACGTGAGTTTATCACCTAGAGGTAACCTTTGTAGATCGGTCGAAGGAAGTGCGGACCGTGGAGACGGTTGCACATGAGTCTTTGGCTAATAGTTGTTTGAGATTCGAGGACGAATCTATGTTGGTGGGAGAGAGTTGTAACATCCGTGTTATGGGAATAGAGTTGGGATGTGTTGAGTAAACCAAAGAAGTGGATTTAATTGATTTTTGGTTTAATTAAATCCTGGTTTGATCTAATTAAACCAAAAACCCCTAATCTCCCTCATAGTCACGCCTCCTCTCTAGATTTTTGCTGTTATCGACATTCAGAGAGAGGGAGAAAAATAGAGAGAACCCTTGGTTATTTGGTGTCAAGGAGGGATAGAAGGAGAGCAACCTTTTTCCTAGAGTAAAGAGAGAAACAGAACTGTTAGGGTTTGGGAGAAGGAGTATCCGGCTGCTCATATCGTTTCGAAAGTTATTGATTTTTGGTATGGTCGTAGCTAAGAGATTTTCGTACACTCTCCTTTGTATAGAAGTGAATTTGAGTTAATATTCTAGGTGATATAGGCAGTTTCAATAATTTTGTGTTGTTGTGATTGGTTGTAGGAGCGAGTTTTGTTGTTCTTGGGCTATTGGAGAGCCTATCTTTTGGTTGTAGTTATTTTCAATAATAACTTGTTAAGGTGAGTGTGTGACCATCGGCTTATCTGAGCAAATGAGGTATATGACTTGTTTTGTGTGATGGTGTGTAGGTGTTGTGCATGTATTTTTGGAAGTTCTGTTTAACTACTGGTTTGTTATGTTTTATTTGTGCATGTACTCTTGATTTTTTTTTGTGTATAGCTCGTAGATGGGAGGATCGCCTCACTGGATATTTCTGGTAATACTCACGCATCTCAATTTGTGTTTGTGGTGCAGGTAAAGGCAAAGTGTGATCGTGGAATCAAGGCAATGAAGAGGAGGATGTTCTATTGATTCATTTGGTTGATGTCTGGCTTGATAGGTTGCTAGAGTTGAGTCACTAGAACGTTGTTAGGATTGCTGGTTCTTGATTCTTGTTGTTTGGAATATCGGATATTGTTATGAACTAATGTTGGTTATTGGTTTAATGGTATTGTTTTGTTATCCGCTGTTGTGGGTCTCTGGTTAGGTGGCTAATGGGTATGGGACCACTAGTGTAGTTTATTATTATTATTTTATTTATTATTTATGATTAAAAAAACAAAAAACAGGTTAGGTCGTTTCAAACATTAACAAAAACAGACGAACTGATCAAAAAGATTGGTGTGACAAATATGAACAGATGTGACAACAGTGTAACGAAAACTGAGAAGTTTTTTTATATCTAGCCAATGATACATCAAATCAATAGTAGTCTCTGTAATGATTCCTCTGGTAATTACGATTTTTGCTCGGATGAAGATCTTTAATTCAGCAGTAAACTTTGTCGACAAGAGACTCGTCTTCGTAGATCTTCCTTCAAGTTCCTTGACATACATCCAGTCATCTAAGTACGCCATGATATCGGCTATGATCAGTTGTAGATTCGACATGTCGTCCTCAATATTTGCAAGAAATACTCTCTGAAAACATTCACAAACTGAGATTTGTACCACTAATGAAGACCAAATCATGTTGTTTACACACATATACACATACAAATTAAACATATATCAAAGTGTTGAGTAATGTCGTTTTGGTTCTCAACCCAAACTAGTAAAAGGAAATGAGTTGAGAATAAAAAATAAGTTAGTTAATTAAGCTAACGAACTTGTTGTAATAGTGTAATAAGTTAGTAATACTTGGTAGAAAACTTTTGTGGTTTCTTGTAAAACTAAGCTAAGTTAGAGGCAAGTGGGAATTGTTAATGTACTTGTTAGTACTTAGTAGAGTTGCACGTGTGCAAGCTCTATATATGTATGTGTTTGTATTGTTGTTATGTATGGAGAAATATACACGAGTTTCTTCCTAAAAAACAGAGAAATGCAGAATAGTTTGCAGAACAACCAAAGTATTTAATTCAACATGATATCAGAACTAAGAGCTCCATATGATTCATTCTTGGAGCCGTGTTAGTCAAGATAAAGGCAACAAAGAACAAAAAAGAAGAAGACCATACGTTCAGTGTCAAACAAGAAAATCAAGAAGCAAGTAACAAAGATATGACTTATAGACAGTGGATGAACAAATCATATGACGCCAGGTGAGAAGAAGTTTGTCAACATAAAAACCAGCATAAATGTTCCCATACGTGTTGAAAATGGTGCAGTGTTGAACTCAAAAGGATTAGGAGATATTGAGGTGGTGACCAAGAGAGGAGTCCAGACGAATCATAAAAGATGTCTTTCTTGTACTAAATCTTGGTAAGAATCTTTTAAGCGTGCATGAGATAATCATAAATGGACATCAAGTGAAGTTCAAAAGGGAAAGCTGCATTATACATGACAAGTTGGGAAGAATAATTGGTAAAGTCAAGATGGTGAACAAGAGATTTCATATTAAATGGTCCTCCAAAGAAGAAAGTGCATGTAAGGAAATGCTTGATCTCATTGATAGGAGGTGTTACAATATATATAGTCATTTACATAAGGTTTTTGTACATTCATAATTACACATATATCCTCTGTTATACTTCTCTTCTCTATACACCCCCTCAAGAAGGAGGTAATTTCTTGACTCCAATCTTGAAATTCAAGTCTAGAAACCGTGGTGGTGGAAGCGGTTTGGTGAGTGCGTCAGCAAGCTGGTCATCACCTGAAATATGAGCCACCCGGAGTGTGCCGGATTAAATGTTCTCCCTAACAAAATGATAGTCTATTGCAACATGTTTCATCTTGGAATGAAAAACCGGATTGGCGCAAAGATATGTTACTCCAATATTGCTGCCATAGATGACCGGAGCCATTGGTAAATCAACACCCAATTCCTTTAAAAGCGAGCAAATCCACTTTAGTTCTGACGCCGTGTTTGCAAAAGCCCTGTATTCCGCCTCCGTTGAAGAGCGTGAGACACTTCTTTGTTTCTTGGAGGACCAGGGCACAAGACTACCACCAATGTAGACAATGTAGGTGTTTGTGGAAACATAATTAGCTTTGTCACGTCCCCAATCTGCATCCGAAAAGGCATGGATAGTAAGAGGAGCATCCCGACGCAGAAAAATACCATGAGACGTTCTAGCAAGATAGCGAAGGACCTGTTTCACTGCTTGCCAATGCACATTGGTAGGCCAATGCACATTGGTAGGCCAATGCATAAAATGTGAGAGGCAGTTAACCGGGAAATGCAATATCGGGTCTTGTAAACGCTAGATACTACTAGCTTCTCACTACCATGCAATATTCTTTGGCATCAGCAAGAGGTGTACCCAAAAGAACCGTGAGCTGAGAGGAAGACGACATAGGCGTGGGAACAGGTTTGGCATCTTGCATCTTTTTTTTGAGTAAAAGATCCGTTATATACTTTTGTTGCATCAAGTGAAGACCAGTCGACGTTCGCGTTGCTTCAATGTCAGAGAAAATAGCTTAAAGGACCAAGGTCTTTTAGAGAGAAGCGACGAGCAAGGGAGGAATTGAAAGCAGTAACCAGCGAAGCAGGACCCATGATAATGATATCGTCTACATAAACTAAAACATAAACATGTGAGGTGCCATGTTTATAGACGAACAAGCTGTTATGTCCAACCGAAGTCTTGAAACCGGATTGAAGTAGGAATTGACGCAATTCTTGATACCAAGCACGTGGTGTTTGTTTCAAACCATAGAGTGCCTTCCGCAATCTGCAGACATGATGAGGACAGTCACGATCAACAAAACCTGGAGGCTGTGAGACATAAACTTCGTCGTGGAGAGTGCCTTGTAGGAAGGCATTATTGACATCAGCTTGATGAATCGCCCAATTCTTCTTCACAGCAATTTCCAAAACAAGACGGATCAAAATGGATTAATCACCGGACTGAAAGTTTTTGAGTAGTCATCCCCGTATTGATGATGAAACCCATGTGCAACAAGGCGAGCTTTGTACCTAGCAATAGATCCATCCAGGTGATATTTAAGAGTAAATATCCACTTACTGGTTATAACATTATGATTCAGAGCTGGAGGCGTGAGATCCCAAGAGTGTTCTCAGAGTTGAGCATTAATTTCATCAACCATAACAGCTCGCCAGTTCGGATCACGAAGTGCTTCAGCCACTATAGTCGGAATCAACGGCGATGATGTAGCCACAAGACTGAACTTTTTGGCAGGCTTGTGAATATTATTCTTTGATTGTGTCTGCATAGGATGTCGTGGCGGTTGTACAGGCGGTGGAGGTTGGGGAGAAACAACCGTAGAGGAGGTCTCGGATTTTGCTGGTGCAGATGAGGGTGATGAGAACGGACCCGTAGGAGAACTCGATGTAATTGATGGACTCGGTACTGTTGGAGCTGGACTCGATGGGCTCGTAGATGGGCTCAGAGAGGCAGAATGATCATTTGGGCCTGGAGAGACCGACGAGGGAAGCCCATCGTGAGCCCGTTTCGTCCTGGTCTCATGAGCCAAGTTAGAGGAAGCAAACGACGATGACGATGCCGTCGTCTTCGTCGACGACGACGATGCCAAAGCGGAGGCTGGTGAGGATCAGTGCACGGGGGAGAAACTGAAGTGACCGGAGAAGGCAACGGAGATGATACCTACGACATCGGGATTGACGTCGACAGAGAATGAGGTGTGGGCAAGATCAACGGTGAAGTAGCAGGTGTGTTCACTGTCATCTCAGCAAACGGTAAACGCGTCTCAACTAACTGCACATGATGAGAGGTGTAGAGTCTCCCATTCACAATATCGTACCATAAATAGGCGCTTTGTGTTAAAGAGTAGCCAAGAAACACACACGGAGCAGAGCGAGGTACTAGTTTATTGTGACGATAAGGTCTAAGCCAAGGATAACCCACACAGCCAAACACCTTCAGTTTGAGATAATTTGGTTGTGTTTGAAACATCTTGTGATACGGTGAATCACCACCAAGCATGTCGGTAGGCAGGCGATTGATGAGATACATTGTCGTAGTGAACGCGTAAGGCCAATAACTTGGTGGGACAGAAGCGTGAGTCAGCATAAACAGACCTGTTTCGACAATATATCGATGTTTCCACTCCGAAATACCATTATCCTCCGGAGTATGAGGTGGTGTTGTGAAATGGGAAATTCCATGTGATGCCAAAAACGACCGCATAGCAATAAACTCACCACCATTGTCGGAATACAAGGTACGTAACACGATTGTGTTTGAAGAAAATGGGAGTTTATGACTCTTATTAAGAAGACAATCAGAACAAGATAATTTTTTTTGTGTGGATGAAGAAAGAGGTAAAGAAAATTTTGAAACAATATAGTTTAAGACTGGTAAGGAAGGGTGCCCAAGTCGAAGATGCCAAGAAGAGAGGTCGGTTTTTGGTGATGTTGATGCGGAGAGGACGTTAATGGTATTGTTGTTAACCGGCCACTCATACAACTCGTTCCTAGTTCGGGCTTGGAGTAACCCCCGTGCTCAGATCCCTCACCTGAAAATATGCAGGATAGAATTCCACAAAAACCTTATGAGCGTTACACAAACAATACACCGAAATAAGATTCGTGCATAGATCAGGAACATAGAGAACATCTTTTAAAGCAAGAGAACTAGAGGGTGTAGGGAGTAAAGCGGAACCCGTATGAGTGATCTTTAGACCAGTGCCATCAGCGATTTGGACCTCTTCACCACCGGAGTACAACTGATGGAGCGAGAGGTTGGACAAATCAGATGTGAGGTGATGTGTAGCACCGCTGTCCATCACCCAATTTGCCCGATTGTACGGCGGGATAGCAGCTGCATTGGCATGAGGACTTCCTTGCGAGCCCAGAGAAGGAGTGTAGTGCCACCCGACGGTTGGAAACCATGAGTGGAAGCCGGAAACTGTGAACACCGTCATGCACTATGGCCAAACATGCCACACAACTGACAGCGTCCCTGGTATCCTCTGTCGTGACCACCACGCGACAAAGACAAGGACGATCCTCGAGAATGATAGC
Organism: Camelina sativa; assembly: GCF_000633955.1. Classification (NCBI taxonomy): domain Eukaryota; kingdom Viridiplantae; phylum Streptophyta; class Magnoliopsida; order Brassicales; family Brassicaceae; genus Camelina; species Camelina sativa. Next base: position 11,316,907 of record NC_025700.1, read on the forward strand.
GAGGAGTACGTGGGTTGTTGGATTGGCCATAAGACTTGTTGAAAGCAGCATTGGCAGTGACAAGAACAACAGAGGTAGCCGAGACTTGAGAGTGAAGCTTGAGATCGTAATTCATAAGCTTTTCATGAATGGTCGGCATGGTGGGTGGAGTATCACGTCCCTCAATCTGGTCAACAATAGGCATATAATCCTCCGGAAGACCACCAAGCAAATATTCAATCTGTTCCTCATGCTCGTACGGTTTGCCCAACGTAGCAAGCTGATCGAAACGAGAAACAAGAACCTGAACGTATTCATCAATAGATTTGGTACCTTTACGCCATTGTTTGAAGTTGTTTGATGTGTCCCCATGTTGGTTTCGCATACGTAGAAGAAAGAAGAGTCCAGATCTGAGTAGTCGTGGACGCCTTGGATAGGATGGGTTGAATATCAACAGAGGTCACACCAAGGAGACTAGCAACGATAAGTTGATCCTGACGTTGCCAAAGGTCGTACTCAGGATTCGGAGTGGAGGTGCCAGCACGGAGAACAGTGGAAGCAGGACCGACCATGGTGCCACCAAGATAGCCGGCAAGTCCATAACCGGCGAGCAAGGCACGGATCTGACGACCCCACATCAAGAAGTTGGAGGCAGGGAGCTTGGTGACATTCGACATGTTCACATGGTGAAGTTGAGTGGCATAAGCTGTGTTGATGATAGCAGAAGTATTCTCAGCCATGGTGACAAGAAAACTTGAAGAACAAGAGAGCAAGAGAAGCGGCAAGAGAGAAAGAGAGAAGAGAAAAAAAATATTTAGGTGTAGGACTTTACTGCTCTGATACCATGTAAGAAAATGCTTGATCTCATTGATAGGAGGTGTTACAATATATATAGTCATTTACACAAGAGTTTTGTACATTCATTAGTACCCATATATCCTCTGTTATACTTCTCTTCTCTATAGTGCAACGGTGGCAAATAGAGGTGATGATGAGCAAATGGTGGAAGAGTTCAAGACTGCCATGAAAACTGAGTTTAAAATGTCTGTTTCCTCGACTTCACAAACGAAACTGCTCCCCCAATCGATCGGTCCCTAGCTCGAACCACCTGCCCTTGTTTCCCCATGGATCGATGGATCCCTTCCTTGGACCGATCCTTACTTCTGGGACATTGCGTTACAGTTTTCACCTTTGTATCTCACTATAGGGAATTAGTGTTGCGATTCTACAAAGATGAAAGATAAAAGAGTATAAAAATCAAGTGTGTACTTGAATTCAACCTTAGGCATATAAGATCATTGAAAACTTTTAGATATAAAGAGAAGTATGTTTTTATGTGCGCATGCTTGTTGGCAAACGAAGGTTTGTTCTCTTCTGTTCAACTATTTTTTAAATATACAACTATCTTTTTTTTTGTAGTAGAAATATATATATATATATATTATTTTTTTCTTTTGACAATATATACATATGTTTTTAGTGTTACGTACTTGCAGTCTTATAGTGGGTTATTCTGGTGTTAAGAATGAGAGGTGGTGAAAGCCAGGGGAGATGCTAATTATGGTGAAGATGATGGAAGAGTAAGACATCAGGAGCAACTCAAAGTTATGACTTGTGACTTATGATCATAGTTTTTAAAAAATTATCTTTATTCCTATATATAATGTAAAACATTTTTCTACTTGGATATATATATATATACATATATATGATTTCGTCATATACTACTTCAAATCATACACCAAATACAATTATAACAAAATTTTCAGTTTTGTTAAAACAAAGGTCGAACAATGATTTTTTTTTCTTTTTTTTATTTCTAAAAACAAACTGTTTTATCAATGGGTCATCCCAAATGGATTTTAAGCGTCAAAGAATTTGAGACAAGATTAAGTATTGTAAAATCTGAATTATTTCGTGAGATGGTATGCAACACTGACCTGAACTGAAGATGAGAGTGCAAAGAACTTGATGTTTACGAGTGCTTTTGTAATAATGAGAGTCAAGCTCATAAAGCTCCGAGAGGTCATTAGGACAGTGAGGGCTTTCGGTTTTTGTTTTTTCATAGCGAGTCATCTTTAGTGTTTTAATCTAAATTATTTTGTAAAATTTAAATGTATATATAAGAATTAGTTTTGGGGTATTTGCAAAATTACCCTTTTTCTATGAATTAGTTTTGTCGTTGTCGTCCATTTTCTAAATTATTATTTTTGATGATGCATAAGAAGACTAAGGTCCTGAAGAGCACTGTGATTCTCAGTTCTAGTGCGGTTACCCTAATCGGAGTGTTACTAGTGAATGGCAACACATTTAGCAGGAGATATGATTCACATGCTTTTAGCCAATGATTAACTGCTTGAAAACATTGTGCTGAACCTCGTCGCAGAAATTTGCTCCAATTGTGATGCGGCAAGACTCCATTCAGATGGATAATGACACTTATGTCTTGCGGATATTTATAAAATTACATATAACTTTTTTTTCTCGTTGAGTCTCTTGTCTCGATTTCTCACGACTCACAAACATTGTTGTTGTCGCCACCGTCTTCATCATTTGTCACTGTCGTAATAGTCTCCGCCGTCATCATTCTTTGTCACGGGCGTAATATTCGTCACCGGCATTATCATAACCTCCGTCTTCTCAGTATTTTCTAAAATTCATCTTCTCTTCTTTGTGAAAATAAGTTTGAATTGCAGTAATTGGAATTCAAAAACCGCTTTGTATATTTTATACACTTGATAGAAGAAGTTGGTAATATGTTAAGAATTATATTAGTTTATCTATTATAATTTTATTTTTAGAATGGACGTTAGTTACATATATCATTAATATATAAATCTAATTCAAGAAATGATTATATATTATTATTAATCATATATTATAAATTAAATCAATGTAAAAGAAAACTGAAAATACAAAATAATATAACCAAAGGTTAATTTGGTAATTTTGTTTTCTAATCACACTCAAGTTGCATCCCAATCGTTCTGCCATTCAAAAATTTAATATAACTGTGTCGCACCCGAATCAGATTTCCATTCATAATTTTACCTAATTGCATCGCTCTCAAATCACATTGTACATGTACTTGAATCGCTATCTCACCCAAAACTGACTACCATTCCGGCCGCCTAAGTTACATTTGTTTGATGTGAGACATGTTTAATTCCAAACCCTAAATCCCAAAATTACTCTCTTGAACAACAAGGTGAACCATGAACTGAGTGTATAGACAGTTTGGATTAAAAATAAACAGGAGAGTAAAACTATATCAAACCAGCAAAATCAAAAATTCCTAGGCCATGAATTGTATAAGTTTTTAAAATGTTTTTTTTTTTACTTTTGGTTTTTGGATTTTAGTTTTTAGTTTCTAAATATTTGGTTGTTGATTTTTGCAATTAAAAAGAAAAAAAGATAAATAATGAAAGAAATAACTCATAACCCACATTGAGAAGAATATAAGAAACCAATAGTATAAGACTAGCTACAATGGGGTAGTTTAATTATTAACATGTTAGAAAGAGGAAAAATCATATGTGGATTTATATATGTTGAACATAAAAAATTCAGGACCATAAGACTATGTACAATGGTTTAATTTTTCAGCACTCTCTTTTTAATATTTTAACACTCCACATCATCTTCTCTCTCTTCTACCTAATAATCCAACACCTATTTTAATTTTAACTTGTACAATGGTTTTATTGAATAAAATTCAACACCTTATCCTATCATTTTTATTTTATATTTTATTTGCCGATAATTATTGATATATAGATAGAAAATAATTTGTAGAATTTTCAATTTTTAAAAATAGTTATTATCGGAATCTATTTCACAAAAATAAATTATTTAAATATATAAAATGACATTTTTTATGTCCTAATAAATAGAGTGAGATAAAAATAAGTATTTTGACTCATAAGCTGACATGTGGCTTTAATGGTCCTTATTTCAATTTTTACAACATATTGAATAAATTCAACATAGTTCAGTCCACCCCATTGTATATGGTCTAAAGACAATGTGGGGCTATGTGAAAAGAAACATGTGGGCTGTAAGGTGCACAAACTACACATGAGCTTGAATGTGTCAGAAACTATTGTAATATAAGAAAGTTTTTGGTTATTTTTGAAAATGATATAAAAATTTTAAAAACTAAATTACCTACTTTTTGGGGCCGGAAACCAATTTTGTAAATCATAAATCGCTAGCTATAAAATAGTCTTTCAAAAAAATAAAACCAAAATAGTACTTCAAATATAATAAACATGCAAGGTCTTAGGTAGACCATTTCTAATAGTTGCCTCTATATTTTCCTCTAAATATAGAGATTTCTAAAAATAGAGTAGATGCTTACTTCAATGGTTACCTCAATTTTTTACTCTAAAATAAATATTTTAAGTCTATTCTATATTTATTTTATTTTTTATTAATTTCTAAGATAACTTTTTACTTTTAAAATGTATAAATTCTATCCACTTCTTTTTTTGTTTAACAAAAAATCAACAAAATTATAATATTGTATCTTTTCATAATGGTTTTGGAAACGTGAGATTCTTTTCTTTTCATAATGGTTTTGGTCATTTAATTGTTAGTTTGTCTCATTGTAGATTGAGAAATGTGAGAATCTTACTATCAATTCATCTATAAATAACATCTTTCATTTTTTTCCATTCAACCATTCCAAAATTTTATTGACACATCTTCACTATGTCTGGTTCTCGTTCTTCTGGATATTCTAAAGAAGAAGATAAGTTTTTATGTCAAGTCTATCTAGAAATTTCTCAAGATCCAGTCATGGGTCATTACCAATCATCTGATCATTTTTGGGATCGTGTGGTGAAAGCTTTCGAGAACGGAAAAAATGTAACTTGGAGTGAACGTTCGAAAAAATCTCTCCAATGTCGATTTCAAAATATTGAGAGAGCAACAAAAAAACTAAATGTATGCATCAGACAATGTGAAAACAAACGTCAAAGTGGTGCTTCAAGTGATGATATTGTGAGTACTTTATATGATTTTTCAATTATTTATTGTTGTTTGACTATAAAGTTTTTTTTTTATTTTAAAATTATATGTAGTTCAATCAAGCGAAAGAAATGCTAATGCAAGATTCAAGATTCAAATCTGGTTGGAAATTTGATCATGTATGGAACATTATTAAAGACATTAAAAAGTTTAAAGATGGTGTCACCCCGGCTAGAAAGATACCAACATCTTCAGTGTTAAAAAACCTTACCCTTGATTCCGTTATACCATTGTCTCCAGGTTTGTCTTCATTTGCTCTTAATTTAGATGAAGAAAATGATAGAAGTGGCGGATCTTCATCTCAACTACCAAGTGGGGTGAAAAAAATAAAACTAAAAAGAAAAAACAATGATCGAACATCGAATATTATCAAGATTTTAAAAGAAGAGAATAAACAACTTTTGGAGCAACTTAAGAAGACAAGTGAACAAAGACAACAATATTTAGAGCTTCAAAGTGAGAATTTAGCATTGAAAAAACTTAAAGTAAAAAACAAAATTTTATGTCAAGACTTAAGTTTTATAAAAGATCCAAATATTTGTGCCTATATTCAATCTGAGCAAGCAAAAATCTTAAGGAAAAGGATTGATTAACAAGCTCTTTCGCCATCTACTTCATTTGGATATTTTAATAATTTTATTGGATCCGAAAAGAATTTACCATATTATTTAATCACTAATTTATGTTGTGTTAAATTTTATTTTATTAAGAAGATTTTTTTTATTTGGATTTTCTATTTATACTAAGAGAATATCCACGTGATAAGCATGTTTTATATTATATAGTTACTAACAAATTCAATACTATAATTTGAGTAAAAAAAGGGGAAACTGTGAGAAGCTTATTCTCAAAACTTTGGTATTCTAACTAAATAAGAAGAAGAAGAAAAACGCTAATTATTCTTATTTGGTGTACTATAAAGTTTGTAAAATATAGTATCCCACGTCTTTCGTAAATAATATTTTAAAAAACATTTACAAAAACACAACCAGCCATATTGATCTTCTTTGATAACACTATCCACACAAAGTACTTTCCTGAAGATTTGATGGTGTGGCTTGTCAATGCTCATTCTTACAAAAACACTTGGGAGTTGGCTAAACAAGAACCTATACAGGCCAAATACGTACGTGGAAAACCTAATATCACCAAACTCATTTGTGTTTTGGTCGCTGGTTTACCGGTCTCTCGTTGAATCTTAGAACATGGCTTCTGATCGAAATGTTAAAAATGGTTATTTATGATTCTCTTGGGGTTAATTAGGTTTGGAGAAACTTTTCTTTTACCTAAAATTAGCCTTGATTAATCAATCCGACTTGGATTCTGATAAATTCGAACAACTTTATGTGGATTGATTGATTATTGAGTGAAGAATTGATTCTGAACATAATTACATGCATGTTATAAATAAATATTGAACTGATGAGTATCCTTGAAGATAGGCCATATGGATGATTAGTATGAAATTTAAGTCCCACTCCACAATAGCATTTAGATTTAGCGGTACCTCTTATGAAACAACGTAAATAAACCAATTTTTACCAAACAACTATGTGTAACAAAAATAAGTAATTTATTATACAACAAAGGTATCAGAATATGAGACATAATAATGTAGTTTAGAGGAGAACTATGTGACTATATATATCTGACAAAATCTCCTCAAAACTGATTTATAACCTAAGTCTAAATTTGCAGCTACTACTTTGAATCTTAATAACATTATTTGTTGCCAAGCTATCAACAAATACACCGCATCGGACCAAGAACCTCACCTCGAAGAGCTTTAACTTCCCAAATTTAACCCGAACCGGTTGGTTAACTCTAATCTTCAATGGTATGTTCCCGGTTCTTTGTTGTTGCTCTTCTAATGTTGTCCTTAAACTCAATGCATTCTGAGTTTGGCCAGTCATTTCTACGTATATCACTGTCGTATTTTCATGGCCTTGGTAAAATTTTGGCAACGACCCTATAAAAAAAAAATCACATAAGTTCAGTTAAGTTAAAATCTGTAAGAAGATCCGAGTTTCATTTGGTATGCTGTAAACCAACTATAATCAGNCGTTGAATCTTAGAACATGGCTTCTGATCGAAATGTTAAAAATGGTTATTTATGATTCTCTTGGGGTTAATTAGGTTTGGAGAAACTTTTCTTTTACCTAAAATTAGCCTTGATTAATCAATCCGACTTGGATTCTGATAAATTCGAACAACTTTATGTGGATTGATTGATTATTGAGTGAAGAATTGATTCTGAACATAATTACATGCATGTTATAAATAAATATTGAACTGATGAGTATCCTTGAAGATAGGCCATATGGATGATTAGTATGAAATTTAAGTCCCACTCCACAATAGCATTTAGATTTAGCGGTACCTCTTATGAAACAACGTAAATAAACCAATTTTTACCAAACAACTATGTGTAACAAAAATAAGTAATTTATTATACAACAAAGGTATCAGAATATGAGACATAATAATGTAGTTTAGAGGAGAACTATGTGACTATATATATCTGACAAAATCTCCTCAAAACTGATTTATAACCTAAGTCTAAATTTGCAGCTACTACTTTGAATCTTAATAACATTATTTGTTGCCAAGCTATCAACAAATACACCGCATCGGACCAAGAACCTCACCTCGAAGAGCTTTAACTTCCCAAATTTAACCCGAACCGGTTGGTTAACTCTAATCTTCAATGGTATGTTCCCGGTTCTTTGTTGTTGCTCTTCTAATGTTGTCCTTAAACTCAATGCATTCTGAGTTTGGCCAGTCATTTCTACGTATATCACTGTCGTATTTTCATGGCCTTGGTAAAATTTTGGCAACGACCCTATAAAAAAAAAATCACATAAGTTCAGTTAAGTTAAAATCTGTAAGAAGATCCGAGTTTCATTTGGTATGCTGTAAACCAACTATAATCAGACAAGAAAACCAGCTAACATAAATAAATTCATTTCGTTTTGAGATGTTCAATCCGGATAAACCAATATAATCCGACTCTAACCAAAATATTTGGTTCAGGAAAAGAAACCGAAATAAACCAGTTTGAACTTAGAGTTTGAAGCCTTAACCTTTAGAAACCGAAAGAAAACAAACCGGAGTAAACCAAAATTGACGTACCATTGCTTAGTTGATGTTCCAAGAACCACACAGTAATCTTGCTCCCATCTTCATAGTAAATCCCAATCTTCTCATTCGGATTCTTAGCGGTTATTGTCACGTTAAAAGCCGTAGTCAAACTCGAGTCTTGGTTAAGTGCAAAACGCGTGAGTTGTAACCGGTCAATAGAGTAATCCGGTAGCTTCGGTTTAAAGACAAGGTAGAGTATACCAATCGTCGCGCCTACAACAACAACAAGTAGCAAGAGAAAGCAAAACGTGTAGCAAAAGCATCTACAACAACAGCTTCTTGATCCTCTCTTCTTTGGAGGAGGCAAAGGCACGAACCGTTGTGG
>NC_025700.1:11326282-11354192 GCF_000633955.1 Camelina sativa
GTCACGTTAAAAGCCGTAGTCAAACTCGAGTCTTGGTTAAGTGCAAAACGCGTGAGTTGTAACCGGTCAATAGAGTAATCCGGTAGCTTCGGTTTAAAGACAAGGTAGAGTATACCAATCGTCGCGCCTACAACAACAACAAGTAGCAAGAGAAAGCAAAACGTGTAGCAAAAGCATCTACAACAACAGCTTCTTGATCCTCTCTTCTTTGGAGGAGGCAAAGGCACGAACCGTTGGGGCTCTTGGTTCAAAGGGTCTTTGGAAGGGTCTTTGGAAGGGTCTCCTTGTTCTGATCTTGATGAACCACGAGGAACCAAAGGAGCCGTTGGACGTGCCGTTGGGGCTTCTGGGTCGTGGTCCGGATAGATTTTTTGGTGCTGAGACATTTTTGATGACACCAAAGAAGAAGAAGCTTCGTTAGTTGATCTTATATAATTTAGGGGTTAGGGAAATGAAAGTCAATAAGGAAGAACTTTTCAAAGGGGGAGAGACTTATCTATCTATATTATGTGTAGCCTATGTAAGGTTTTAATTTTGTTTATATTGAGATATTATGAAAAACGAGAAGACTAGTTTCCATACAACATGTCACACCTGTAATGTGAATTTGCTTGTGTGTTGAGGCAGCGGTCTTTTATGGAAATTGAAATTGATGTGAATCCATCAAATAAATAAAAAAATCTTAGTAGGTGAACTTGTACACGTAATTCATGTATGTGAACTTGTGTAATATAGATGAAAACAATCTAATGACTTTTAAGAAAACAAATCATACGTCATCAAACAATGAAAAAATATAGTCATTATAGATATTGTTCCATTTCAAATGATTCTTTTATTTTTCTTAATCTCTTTTGCTTTATGTCTTTTTGTTGTTTTGTTAGTATCTAAAAAAAAAAAGTTTGGTTTTAATGTTAAGCTGTTCTTTCATCTATACAGTTTCTACTCAATATCATCTTTATATTCTCGAAATATGTTTTTATATATAATATAATTTTCTTAGTTGTATCTTAGTCTACAAAACAAAATTACACATCTACTTTTGATCAAATAGTTTTTAAAATTAGTGCTTTTGATAATTAGATCGGATACCTTGATTCTGATTTCTGAGTACGTATGTTGTAAAGTCAAGATATCAATTTTTGTTGACCTAATCTCCCTTGACTAATGCAGCTGTTCTCATGCATTCCGTCACGGTTCTTTTTATTTATTTATTTTCCTAACATGCCACTAGATTTTCTTCCGAACAATTATTATTTATTTTTTTTGATTAAATTTTAAAATTCATTGATAAAGGTTTGTTATAATGGAGACTAAAAAAAACTATTAAATCTTGTGATAGAGAAAGGAATCCATCTTATTGATTTTTATTTTTTTTCAACGAATATTTCTAGAAGACTATTCTTCTGCTCGTCATATTAAAAACTATTTTCAATTGGTCCTTTTTGCGTATTTGAAAGGTTGTTCGTATATTTCGTTGGATTTTTAAGAGCTACACTACAAAAACGTGACAGTTGCCTATATTTAAACTTATTTTTGTGTCACATACAACCTTACTATTTATTTATCCTACATGAGACAAAATAAGTCTAGAGGAGCCTTGTTTGGTTTGGACATTTTCAGATGGATCTTTCTGATTACACAAATGGTGTGTGATGTGTTCTTTGATTTCATGATGGGACGATGACATACCTCATTTCATAAAACCAAGCCGACGAGTGGGATGTTTACTTCACATCGGATGAGTAACCGACATATAACGTGTTCACGGAGTTTGTATGTGACAAGCGATAAGGTTCCAATTTAGTTTCAGCGTACAACTTAACTTCGACCTTGAATCCGATAGCATCTGGTTTCACTTACTACATAGAAATTTCGAAGCAAACAAGGGATCTTTCAGACGAAAACGTTAGACATAGAAATATCATATAGCCTTTGTCCTTATGACACAAAAACAGACAACTCCCCAGACATGACATCAAAAACAAGCTATCCAAATTGTTTACAATCAAATCTTCTCTTTGTTTTAGGCTTTCTCTTCATAACTAGTTTTCAATCAATGCACGACGGGTTTCAAAGGATGAGCTCTCAGTTCTGATAAGTCCAGACTTGCATCAAGCTCCTCGTCCAGCTCCCCAATAACACCTCTGATAAAATAAAAGAAAAACAATTGCAGTGTTTCCTATGCTTGGCCAAGAAAGAAAAAGAAAAAATACGAGGATGAGATTTACATGTTGTCGCCTCTGATAATGAACAAACCCAACACATGCTGTTGTACCCCTTCCTGAAATATCAAGACAAGTAAACCACTAACACATCAAAAGATCTTACCCTGAAGAGACAGAGAGAGTGTGTGTGAAAAATATAGTAAGAGGTCTCGATGCTAAGTGAAAAACTTAAGGGTGGTTTAAAAGCGACTTTGTTCATATTTTGAATCCACCAGACACTAATGGAAGTCAATAATAAGAAACTAAAGATGCAACATGTTTTAGACACAAACAACATATAAGGTATAACCAAAAGAGTTTTCTCCAAGTATCCATCATTTTAACAGAAGCATCTCTATATCCAAGCCAAAAAGATCCATGGATGGGCCCTGACGAATACTAATCCCTTCCAAAAACATTGGTCTAATCGAGTATTGACATGGACACACTCTTGTGCACACAAGAAAACAGAAAGGAATTGTACCTTTAAGCATCTTTAGGAAAACAAAAGTAAATTATGCATAATTACACACTGCCAGTAAAGATTTGACTCACATAGAAGTATCTAAAGCTTTAGTTAAATGCAATCACAATTTTCTTCATTACAATCATATAACATTTGATGAATTAATAGTACTTTATCTATTTCAGTGTATGCACCATGTAGTAAATATATCCACGGTATCTGATATAAATTCTTCCATTCAGAGGCCAATTATTTATTTATTCACTCTCACGTCTCACTACTCAAAGTACTATAGTGACCAGCCAATCTTAAATTTTAGAGTATGTTTGTTCCTTCAATAGATGGCACAACACAAAATAAACCAAGCAATGACTCAATGTATATTATTAGCAAGAACGTACTACCAATTTAAACGTCCAGACAAATAAAAATGCTCTGACAATGAATACAAGTTAAATTAGCATCCTAGTGAGCTTGCATCTCGTTTGTTCTAATTCTAATGCGATCACTAAAGACACAATATGGAGACATCAAGAACTCTAAGACATCAATAGAAACCTCATGAAAATGACTCCACGGTTAGATTAGATGTAGCCACTTAAAGATCCAAACCATTAAACATTGAGGTGAACAAAGTCATAATAATAAAAAAAAAACTGGCCAATACTTGCAGAAACTAGTATTTGCAGCCATTCAATTTGGTACTTTAAAACAGAAACCAGAAGTCTAACCTTTGTGGAAAACACACGCTCATGAGATTCATCAAGGATTATATTTGTAGCTTGGTCAAAACCTTTAAGATATCCCTGAAAATTAAAACATCCGCGTTGCTCTCTTTGCTTATATATTTCGATATAACACACAAGAAGAGAAAATAAACATACCACAATGTTGCGTCCATCATTTGTAATCACCGAAATATACTCTGCAACACCAACCAAAAGATAAGCCTTTTATACAATTCATGCGATAACGCATCACTAAATGTTGCTTACTGGAAGAAAAAAAAAAAAAAAAAAGGGCAACTTACGATCAACAAGAGACTCGAGTCCAGTAGCTGTCGCCATACTAACAGTCCAGAGAACAATATATGACCTGAAAGGGATACTAAAATATTAGACTAGGAATTTCATCGAACAGTTGGTGGGCATTAGCAGATAACAAACATAGTTCTACAGATTTTATCACCAAACTTGACATGAACCCAGAATTAATAGAAACAAGAGATCAACCCAGCGTAATTCGACCCAAATCAGAGATGAACCATATGTAAAATTGGTTCCGGTTCCTGGGAATAATTACATCGAAGGGTTTCAAAGTAATAAAAAATGAGGAAGACGAAAGATAGAAAAAAAAAAGCTCTAACCTTTACTGCTTCCGAATCAAAACCCAGTTGCTTAGCAGAGCTTTCTGATTCGTAAAGCCCTAANTCTCCCCCTAAATTGTCATAAGTGGATTCAAGCTAAACCGAAGAGTTGATTAAATTGATAAGTGGATTCAAGCTAAACCGAAATTTATTTGGTATAATTCAGCAAGTTTTTTATTCCAAACGGAAATTTCTGACCCGAACGGGGACAATTTAACCATTAAACCTCCCAAAAATTGTCATAACAAGAAGAGAAAAAAAAATTCATTGAAATATATGAGCAAATAAACAACAATGTCTCCTTATTAAAACTTAAACCACAACAACACGAGTTTATGTCATTATTGCCTAAAGAAGAGTCATGTAACATTGTTGCTGCCTGATGNTTCTCACTGCTTTCAGAGAACTCCTCGGCTGTGTGTTTGCCTTTAGAATTAGATGTATAGGTTTAAGAAATTGCTCAATGAAACAATCAAACCGAACCAACATTTTATCCGGTTTAATTCGACAATTTTTTGGTATAACATGTTTGATTTAAGGGGAGGTATTGGTTTAGGATTTAGAAAGAATTTTAATGACTTTAAAAGTTAGGTAAAATATGTTGTTATTCAATCAAGACTTTTAAAAACTCTTTAAAAATTTGGTGTTATTGGTTGTGGATTTGTAAAAAGTTATCTAAAATCTTGATAAATCTAGTGTTATTGGATTAAGAGTTTTATAAAGTCATTAAAAGTTTTATGTTATTCAAGTAAAACAAAAGAATCTTGGATTGTTAATGAATTCAAATTTTATGTTATTGGTTTAGGATTTTATATCATTTCCTTCATAACAAAAGTCATGAAAACTCTTTCATCAAATAGAAAGATTTTACAAGATTAGAAAAAACAAATCATCAAGATTTTAAAAAACTTCATAAACAATCTCTTAGAATCCTTCATTTTTAACTTTCAATTTTCTATGATTCTAACAATCAGCAAGAACATAAAATCATTAAAATTCTTTCTAAATCCTAAACCAATATCTCCCCCTAAATTGTCATAAGTGGATTCAAGCTAAACCGAAGAGTTGATTAAATTGATAAGTGGATTCAAGCTAAACCGAAATTTATTTGGTATAATTCAGCAAGTTTTTTATTCCAAACGGAAATTTCTGACCCGAACGGGGACAATTTAACCATTAAACCTCCCAAAAATTGTCATAACAAGAAGAGAAAAAAAAATTCATTGAAATATATGAGCAAATAAACAACAATGTCTCCTTATTAAAACTTAAACCACAACAACACGAGTTTATGTCATTATTGCCTAAAGAAGAGTCATGTAACATTGTTGCTGCCTGATGATTCCTCCAACGAACCACCTCTCTTCAGAGTCACATACTTTTCAAAACTCGGTTCCATCAAATCCGCTTTCTTAGCCGTCGATGTGAATCTAAACCGGCTCGAATCGGAGTTGTTGTTGTTAGCCATAGAGTTAAGATCAGCCACTGCTTCAACAATGGAACAAGCTTTAGTAACACATAAAGGCAACAACGCAACCGAGTGGTCTTCAACAACACTCTTCCCATGAAAATTCTTAATATCTTTCAACAACAATGCTGTGTAATTGTTATCTTCGTTCGATACCATATCGAAATCTCGAGACTTCCTCACCGATCTGCTTCTCCTTAACACAACTTGAGGAGGTTCTACAACTGCTGCGGGGCGACTACTCGGGCTAGCAGCTCTACTAGTTCTTGGATTAGGTTTTAGAGACTCTATCGTCTTGTTGTTGTTGTTGTTACAAGATCCGATTCTTGATGAGTTTTGATCAATCTCTCCTAATGGATTTCGTCTATACGGGGATTGCTCCGCCTTTCTTGAATTGCTCCGGCTAAGCGAGGGACCCGTTCTTGCCGGAGACTTTGATCTCGGAGACGCTGCGATTCTACAAGCGTCTCCGATGTTTCTCTTAACCGTAGTAACCCGTTTAACCGACGGCTCTACGTTGTTACTCTTATCAGTCGCCGGAATCGTAACAAACTTTCCCGGTCTGTTGTTGTTAACATTTGGAAACTCCGATCGTTTCGCCGGAGATCTACTCACTCGCCTGCTGCTACCACCGCCGTTGTTTCCTCTTTCTCTGCTTCCGGATCGGTAACTCCTCGAATCATCCCTTTCTCTACTCGGAGTTCGTCTTCTTCGTTCCCGTGGCGAACCGTTCACTCTCTCAACTCCATGGTGACGGTTCCGGTGAGTCTGCATCTCAGCCTCTTCCACCTCCACCGCCGCATCATCGCCGCCGTTTTGGTCAAAATCAAAACTTCTCTTTGAAGCAGAGTATCTTCTTGTTTTAGCAGCAGAGTTGCTTCTACTCAGCTTCCCACAGTGTATTAATATAGCATCGACTTCTTCTTTAGTACAGCTCGAGATCCTCACGACAGGTGTTGTAGAGTTCGGTTTCTCAGCAGCTACAGGAGACGAAACTGGAGAGTCTTTATCTGAATCTGTCTTCTTGGATCTCTCTTCATGGCTTCTTCTGTGTTTTATCACCAAAGCTTCTTTTTTTGGAACTTCTTCTTCTTGATTCAGTTTCTGAAATTTGGGTTTTGTTTCTTCTATTGGCTCAATCTTGGGTTTGATGGTGGGATCTGGGGATCTAATAATAGTAGAGGAGGTGACATTAGAGGAAGGAGAAGGTTTTTTGCTAAGACAGCAACCCATTTGTGCTCAAAGAGTTTGGAAAGAACAGAGAAGGTTGAAGTAGAAGTGAGTCAAGAACAAGAGAGATTTTAGGGGAATGTCTTTGTGTAAAAAGACAAAAGAAATATTCAAAACTTCAAACTCTGAGAATATTATTTAATTTGGTAATGCGATTTGTGACAGAGACAGATCCTTTTATTTCAGAGAATATTCGAATTAGCCCTTTATTATTCCAAAATGGGTGTGAGATTGTAAGTTTTTAAGAAGATTGGGGTCAAATTGAAATTGTTTCATTTTAACAAGGACAGAACAGTGAGAGAGTAGTTTTGAAAATGGAGCCGTTGTACACTGCAGTCAATGTCGTATTATATAATAATCTGAGCCTTTTCTCCTTTTTTCGAAGCAATTTGGGGTTTCTTCAATTTTTTTTATATAAGGTTTAGAATTCCAACGGCTATTTTCCATGTTGACGGTTTTGTTAGGTTGGTTACCAAAAAGCATTTTTAAGAAAACGAATTTTTGTTCACAGTTATTATATACGTAATGTCACTGAAAACATAACAATAATAAAATTAAAGAGGACAGTCTGGTAATTTTATTATGAAAAACGTGGATTTCGAATTGATTCGGATCAGATAAAATCTTATTTTATTTTTAAACAAAAATAAATTAAAGAAAATAATAACTATTAATATTTTTTAGAAATTGTTTTAATTTATTTTCATAATAATCATGTTCTTAAATTTGAAACTGTATATATGTAAGTTTATTTTATTTGGTTATATATTTTGAGAATTTTCTGAAATATATTCAAGACTTTAGAAATTTTATGAACTAAACAATATTCATAAATTTAGATTTTTATAGGCGATGACAAAACACCAGGGTATGATGGACTAACAACTAGATTTTATAAGTAATGTTGGGATATTGTTGATAGTGATGTTATAAAGAAAGTGAAAAGTTTCTTTGAAATATCAATGTTGACATCACACATGAATCATACCAATATCTATATGATTCCAAAAGTAGATAATAATCCTACAAATCTATAATCAGAATTGCACTATGCAATGTGTTCTAAAAGATTATCTTAAAGTGTTTAGTTCGAAGACTGAAAAAACACCTGGATGGTATTGTATCTGATGCTCAAACAGCTTTCTTTCATGGACGAATCATTTAAGACAATGTAATGATAGCTCATGAAGTAATGCATTCACTAAAAGTTCGCAAACGAGTATTAAAGTCATATATGAAGGTAAAAATTGAAGTAAGTAAAGCTTACGACAGAGTTGAGTGGAATTTGTTGAAATCCAATCTACAATTATTTGGCTTCTGTGATAAATAGATCGGATGGATTATGGCGGCTGTTGAATTTGTAAGTTCCTCTATATTGATCAATGGAGCACAATTTGGGAATTGTATACCAGAAAGAGGGATTCGCCAAGGTGATTTATTATCACCTTATCTTTTCATACTCTACTCTAATAGATTGAGTCATCTTATCAAGTCGAAGACTGCAGATGGAGATATTAAATGGAAAAAGGTTGGTGATAACACACCGCGTATCACACACCTAAAATTTGCTGATGATTCCCTGTTCTTCTGCCAAGCTAATAGAATAAATTGTCAAGCACTGAAAAATGATTTGATGTATGTGAATACTACTTAGGACAGAAAATCAATACATCTAAATCAATGATTACTTTTGGTTCCTGAGTGAATGGATCAACACAGGATGGATTGAAAGCAATTATAGAAATACCAGATCATGGGAGAGGAGGTAATTATTTGGGACTACCATAACAATTAGGCAGGAAAAAACATCAAATGTTTGAGTTCATCATCGACATAGTGAAACAAAGAACATCATCACCAGTAGGGAAAGAAATAATGCTCAAATCAGTGGCCTTGGCTATGCCAGCCTGTGCAATCTCATGTTTTAAATTACTAAAAGGAGTCACTTCTGATATTGAATCAATACTTATGAACTTCTGGTGGGATAAAGGTTCTCAACAAAGAGGTATTCCTTGGATAGCTTGGAAAAAACTATAACATTTAAAGGAAGAAGAAGCACTAGGATTCCACGATTTAGAAAAATTGAATGATGCTTTGCTAGCAAAGCAAGCATGGAGGTTAGTCCAATATATAAATTAATTGTTTGCCTAGATAATGAAAGTTTGCTACTATCAAGACGATCCTGTTTTAGATGCAAACCCTTGGAAAAATCAATCTTATGGTTGTTCTTATTTACTAGTGGGCATTTCTCTAAATAAAAAAGGCTCAAGATACAATTAGGATAAGGATTAGATAATGTTATTGACATACTCATGACAAAAAGTGGAGATAGCAGATCGTGGGGTACACAGAAGATAGTCACCATTATTGCTGCAGAAGATCTTGAACAGATTCAACATATCTATCTTGCTAAGGAAGAACAATCAGATAAACTTATATGGAATTACAACACTTCTGGAGACTACAATGTCAAGTCAGGCTAATGGCTGTTAACACATGATCCACTCTCATGTGACATTCCTCCTAATAAACCTTATGGATCGGTTAAGCTCAAAAATAAAATCTGGAAGTTAAAGGTTATACCAAAGATAAAACATTTCATAAGGCGTACTATTTCTCGAGCTCTACCCACTATAACAAGATTAAGATCACGGGGTATGCAATTAGATGCTATTTGCCCCTGATGTCGACAAACAAATAAAACTATAAATCATGCTTTATTTACATGTCCACTTACACAAATGGTTTGGCGTCTTTCAAACACTCCTTCCTTTGACTTAATTCAAACTTCTAATGATCATGAGGAGAATATTTCAAATATCATCACAACTACACTAAACAATGCAAACATAGACAATGAAACAATGTTACCTTTTTGGCTACTTTGACGTATTTGGAAGGCATGAAACAATTTCGTGTTTAATAATTTCAGAAAAAGTGCTTATAAAACAGTTTTATAGACGAAGGGTGAAACAAACGAATGGTTTGGTATTATATAGAAAAATGATAATCTACAACCTCAACGAACAAGATCTGAGGCATATGAATGGACAGCTCCATCTACCCAAATTGTGAAATGTAATTTTGATGCAGGCTTCAACAGTTTGCACCATGAAGCAACTGGAGCTTGGATAATCTGTGACTGTTTCGGTTCACCGTTATTTTGGGGATCAAAAAATTTACCTATACGTCTTCACTATTGGAAACAAAACCAAAATCATTGGTTGTTGCTCTGCAACAAACTTGGATTCGAGGTTGTACATCAGTTGTGTTTTAAGGTGACTGTGAAGTTCTAATTAACTTGGCACAAGGACGATCACGAAATAAAACTCTAATAAATATTCTTCAAGATATATAGTATTGGGTTTCAAAATTCCTTTCTCTAAAGTTTGATTTTACAAGAAGAGAATGTAATAACATAGCTCATTTGTTAGCACAATTTGGCTGTATTTATAGAGTGTTTTATGTTGATTCTATAATGATGCATGAATGGTTACATGAACAAATTAGTATTAACCAAATTTAAATCAATATACTATTTGAGTAAAGAAAAAATTGGATTTTTATTGATGGAAGCAAAAACAAATCTAAATTATATTATGTTAAAATGTATTTAACTTAGCAAAGTTAAAAAAAATGGAACCAACTTCTTCAAAAATAATGGTTGGATATGAGATATTTTCGTATTTCCTAAATCCTACAATAAATCAAACTAAATTTGAGTCTTATCATTTGATACTAGTATCATTTATAAAGCAAACGATTACTAAAATGTTGATGGCTTAAAAATGCATAAAAAACTTAACATAGAAAAAATAAGTCCGAGAAAGAAAGGAAAACTATAAATTTGTAAATGGCTACCTTAACATTCCTTTTTAGGCATTGTACATAAGTCATATAGAACTCTAACACCAATCATTCAAAAATATCGATCCAGGATATATCAGATAAGATACATCAAAACACATGGGAATCGAAGAGTTTCAGTACTGACCCTGCGAGAGATTATTTTGTAAGCAAAACTAAATAAATTAAAATTGCAAGAAATATAAATTAGGAGACAAATCGAATCTGGAGGACTTTTCCTAATGGAAGACTTTTTTTTTTCCCAAGAACCCTTTATTAATGATAAAAAGCCAAGTATAACAGATCAAGATTACAAACCAAGTATAAGAGGTCAATATTAAACAAAAATAAATAAGCTTAAAAAAAGTCAAATAAAACAAAGTCCACATGCCCAAATAAGAAATCTTTCTTTGAAAAATAAAAAGTAAGCATTGTAACACAAAGCTAGTAAGAGAGAAACATGATGGCTGACACATGGAAAGTCGAAGAAGTTGGAGTCTCTGATCATCGGCTGACAAACATAGCGCTGGAAAACTTCAGTTTCGACCAAAGATGATTTAATCCTACGCTTCTTGGGCCTTCCTGGCTGGTTCACAACAATCGGAGGCAAGCACTTCTGATTATCCACAGCTTCAGGAGCAGGGAATGATTCATCTAGAGGCATGATTGAACCAGCCCATCCGTTAACCAAATCGACACTCCTAAATTTCGGATCGCACATGAATATACGAGACACATCCATATGCTCTACAGCTGCGATTGCATGGATGCATGGTATTTTCTCGTGGTCGAAACAATGGCATGTGTATTTTTTTAGTTCCAAATTTACAACATGCAAAGATGATCCATAGCTCACTTGCTCACGTACAACATCAATCGTTAGTACCTCCATAAGTCTTGTTGCGGTGACACGGTCCTAGTAGGGAGTAGAACAAAAAAAACGTTTTAGGCTGAATTATGAAAACAATGACGGCTGAGTTATGAAAACAATTATGGCTGATTTATGGAAACTATAATAGTAATGGCTGATATATGGAAACGATCTTACCATAATCAAAACAAGTGCCTTCAAATCCCCCACCGTACACTTCGTATGTAGATTCTACTTTCGAGTCACTGCTTCTCATACTTCCTCTAGCTCCACTAGTTTCTGTAGACTCTTTCGTCGAAAACTCTACACAGAGACGTAGCTGGTCGGTTTTCCATAGCCCCAAAAAACATTGCAACTGTCTATCATTGGAGACAAAAACTGGTGGAGTATCATGCGCCATTAGTTTCAGTGCCTTGTTCGAGAACATGTAGCTCAGCTTTAGCTCATGGCTAAACGCGTCCAATCCGTAGTCTTCAAGAACAAGCTTCACAAGCTTGTCGTGTGTTGTGCCTCCATCTATCTGCACAACTATAAAACCTCTATCATCGATGTTAAATACATATCTCTGTGTCTTTACCCAATTACCGGAAACAACTAGAACCAGAATTGGATCCAGAAAGAAAATGAAGAACAAGGTGAAGAAAAAGTAGAAGAACAAGGTGGAGAACAATGTGAAGGAGAAGTAGAAAGAACTAGGTGAAGAAGAAAAGTGAAGAAGAAGGTAAATAGTTCACTTATTTACCAGTTGAAGAACAAGTGTCCAACGACATTTCATATTTCCGGAGAAAAAAAAAAGATGACATGGAATGCTGACATGAATGATGCGTCCGACATGGCAAGTCAGCCATCAAACAATTAATAACTCAGCCTATATAAAACTCAGTCACAACATGAAAAACATTACAGTAATTAAAAAGCAAAAAAAATTGCTGTCAAATTCAGTCGCTTCATCAACTGAAAATATGTAACTCACCCGTATCGTTTAATAAGTCAGTCGTAACTGAATAACATTCTAGTAATTAATCTTTTGCTATTAAGTCAGTCGTCGAATGGTTGAGTTGTACGATAAGTCAGCCTATCACGGTTGAGTTGTACGATAATTCAGTCTATCACGGTTGAGTTGTACGATAACTCATCTGTAACAACATCTCATAAGTCAGCCGTTTTCATAACTCAGTCAGTCGGAAA
Organism: Camelina sativa; assembly: GCF_000633955.1. Classification (NCBI taxonomy): domain Eukaryota; kingdom Viridiplantae; phylum Streptophyta; class Magnoliopsida; order Brassicales; family Brassicaceae; genus Camelina; species Camelina sativa. Next base: position 11,338,925 of record NC_025700.1, read on the forward strand.
ATGGTAATTCAGCCGTGTCGTAGTGATAACTCAGCCAAAATTTTGACAACTCAACCATCGGGTGAAAACTCAACCGTAAGGACGGCTGAGTTATAGCATATCTCAGCCAGATTTTAATAAGTCAACCGTAACGCTTGGTTGAGTTATGCAACCGCAACATTCAACCGCAACTCAAATGTTTTTTTCCATAACTCATCCGCAACATACCTATAACTCAACCGCAACATTCATCTGTAACGCGTTACGGCTGAGTTATGGTTACACATCAACGATTTCTGACGTGGCGTCTGACGTGGCGTCTGACGTGGCAATGGCATTTTTGTAATAACGTTTTTTCGGTAACATAAAACAAGGGCACGTTGGGTATTTTCAAAATACCCGAAATATTCTAGTAAGAAAATCTTTTTTTGTGGATTCTGGTAATACTACCTAATTTGGATAACATTTGAGTAAATCACCCAAATTTCTGGAAAGTGACAAGGGAATTTCGATATAAGCCCAAAGAAAAAGGCGAATTCCAATTTGCTGAGAGTATGACTCCACGTTTAGCAATTATTCTTCATCTTCGTCTTAAATCAACAACTTTTCGATCTTCAAGAAATTAGATCTACATCATAAACTGGAGCATTAGTAGTGGAAAGTTGTCGAAGAGATGGTCGGTGAGAGACCACATGAAAGTCGTCGACGATGAGAGAGTCATTGCAGGCAGACACAAAGTCGGGCACCATCACATAGAAAGCCAACGCATGGCGGAGTCATAAGTCGGACATCGTTGTATAGAAAGCTAACACATGCAAGAGTAATAAGCCAAACATTTTGGCATAGAAAACCAATGCATGCATGTAACACCTCCGAACCGTCCTATGACTAGGAACGCCCAGAACGGCCCTAGGATGCAACTTGGAAATAGTCACCAATGATCCGGCCGAGTTTCTAAAAGGGATCAAGACCCTTAGCCTGTCCGCTGATGCTATTTCCTCCACTTTAAACATCACTTAGGCTTGCCAACTCTCGTGATGCGCAAGTGTTGAGCCGACTCAAACTAAGTCATTATCAGACATTACTCGTACTTGTAAATATATCAAAACTAAATTCATTCATTAAGTAATATTATATTACACAATGTTACAAAAGACTTATAGAGTTTTGTGGCCAAGGCTTATAGCCTAAAAAATTGCACATATTAAACATACTTGTTTTACAAAAAGGCACAAAAACTACACCGGGTTCCTATCGTCCAACACACCCTCTAGCTTCCCTCTAACGGTTACCTGCAGGACAAAATAATATCATGAGTAATCTAAGATTCAGTGAGTCTCAGGGGTCCCTGTAGAAGATTAGATTCCCAACCCAACCCCAAATACAAAGAATCAATCAATCACACAATCAACAATCAGAGAAAGCATACGGAAGGTAATAAGCCAAGAAAATAACCATAAGCAAGCAATCAACAAAACAACGCAATAACTTGAATAAAAGATAAATTTTAAACAAGTTTTACTAGGGTCCTAATATGCTGCCTTCCACCATGCTACATCTGTGAACACATGTGTTATAATCACAAAGGCATGCAACTGGAACAATACTTAACGCCACGTCGTCGTGTAGACAGCTTTGGCCAAGGTAGCGAGCCTAGTCTCTCCGAGCTCTTCGCGTCAACATGCAACACAAGACCAAGATCCGACTGCATGTCGAGACGGAATGACCACAAAGGTAATCCATATCCAAGTCTCAATGTGCTTATGGCTATTCAGACTTACTATCGCGAACGCCATCTTCAGAAAATTGATACTTAAGTTTTAAGGTTTTAAAGAACACGTAAAACTACAAGAACACATAAAACTACAAGTATCAAGACTTAAACTCACAGGCGATATACCAAAGTATACGAATCGGCGATTGCGTACACGATCTACCATGGAGAACATCTCAACACTCCACAACCAATTTAGATGCATAAGTCAATAAAATCTATCAAGAAAATCAAGAGAATGCAATCTAAATGCACATGCAAACCGAAAACTTAGAACGAGTCTTCCAACATTGAACTAGTTCGGTAAAATTCTCCCTGAACTCACAGATTGTCGAAGAATCTTAAGCTTAATCGGTCAGATTCTTGCTAAGTTCGACACAGACTTTGCGAATGTGTGGTGACACATCTCCAAATGAGGTTTCACTCCACAACTCTCCCAAGTCACAAGTGGCAAATTTAAAAGATTCTTCCCCAACACTTGTCCATAATCTGATTAGAATATTACTTAGTGGATTCCTTTCCACTGGAATTAAATTTTGCTTAGTGGATTCCTTTCCACTAATGCAAATCGCCCAAATAAAATAACACTTAGTGGATGTCCTTCCCACTAATGCGATTTACCCGCTTAAAATAACACTTATTGGGTTTCCTTTCCACTAGTGAGATTTCCGATTAAAATAATGTTTAGCGGGTTCATTCCCACTAACGCCAATTACCCGATTAAAATAACGCTTAGTGGGTTGGTTTCCTTCCCACTAGCCTGCGATAGTCTCTATCAAAATCTAGTCTGAAGGTCAATTGTACGATTGCCCTTCTTTGCCTACAATGACTGGTACACTGGCTCATATATCATGTGTTGGCCATCTGATCGATTTGCCGACTTACTTGATATTCATTCGGACATATTTCAACAGTTTCTCTTCACTTCAACTTCTCCTTCTTTCTAAGTCTTTTCGAGATCTTTTCCTTGAAATTTTTTACTTGTGTCTTTACCCTGTAGTAAAATCCACTGGAGCCAAAAGCAGATCACCGTGGCTAAGAAAGCCAATGCAAGCCGTATAGGAGCTAGCCGATTCTCCTAAGAAAGCTGGCCATCGCCGGAAGATTAGATCATCTAAAGAAATTTCTCTCTCTCTCAAAGATTGAGAGAGCCAAGAGAGAAAAACTCACAATTTCTCCTTTTAACTTAAGTGAAGAACTTAATTAGACTCTGTTAATGTATTGATTTTATCACTGTGTTAGATTTATTACTTTACAATAATATTATATTATTGAACAAATCTCGTGTCATTAGAACTAAATTTGGACCAATTAAATTAACATCTGTATTAGTGATATTGATCCAAAATTAAATTAGTTTATGGGGCAGATGACATGTAGAATGCTTCAAAGTAATTTTCCACTTTTAGTGTCAATAAAATTACAAAACCAAAATGAATGTTACATATGCGGAGACAATTTCTCCTACCTTTGGTAACAAAAAGTACTCAACATGTGAAAGTAACCGGCTCAGCCGGTGGCAACCAGAGATGTTGACTAACACATGGCCATGTGATGTTTACCTTTGAATCATGTAAAAAAAAGTTTGGCCATGTGATTTTGTGAAATAAATCATGAATTTAAATTTTCAGATGAAACAATTTAACGGTTTGATCATTCATTAACAAATTTTTTTAAATAGTATAACAAAATTTTAAGATTTATTTTAGAAAATTGATTTTTTTTTTTTTTGTCAAAATGAAAATTGATTTAACATTTAGTTTTCGTTAACAGATTTTGTTAATATCATGTCTTATTTGATAAAATCAATAAAAAGTTTATGATTTATTTGAAAAGTCAATAAAAATTAGACATTTAATTCATTAGAAACAAAGTTCATATTTTTTTTCACTAATTTTGAAAAGTTGATGATTTGTTTGACATTTTCCCCACAATAATTCCAACAATTTGTCGAGACAATTTTGTTGCTACCTTTCATTGATAAAATACTAGAACTCCATTAGGGTTCATATTTAAACATTGGGGTTATCGTTACCTCATTGGTATTTTGTGTTACACTATTTTTTCGTGTTTTAAACCATGTCGGTGAAACTTTTTCCAACTCTTTGTGAAGTTGAAGTTTGAACACTTGCTTTCTGAAAAACTATTCAAGTTGAAGTTTTGTTGATTCATCAAAATTAGTACTTAGTTACGTAGCTTAATGATTGAGTTGTTTGCCTTTGTTACATTCACTGTGTTACATTTATTTTGGTCATATGCTTAGAGGGTAAATATATGTTGAAGGGTAGGCTCGAGACAAGTGACCAGATTGTACAAAGCCTTGAAAAAAACACATTTCAATTTGAAATCAAGTTAGGCAATTATGATGAAAGAGGTGGGGGGCAAGAGTGCAATTTTTACCCACGATATAATGATTTTGGCTTTTTTCTTGTCAACTAGATTGATGTAATTTATAGTTTTATACTAACTAAATAAATATGGATTTTATATATGGCCTCCTTGCGAGAACAATACAATTTGGAGTACAACTATTTATACAAATTTACGACAACTAATTACATGTTAAAGGCATGGTTATTTCTCTATTTTATATTTTTGTCTGTTTTTGAAACAAAACCTTCCTCAAATAATGACCAGGAAAGAGATGAATTTCACTTTGTTCCACCCCACAGGCTAAAATTTCACTTTATTTGTATTTACATAATGAAAATTTAATCCCCCAGATTTTCGTACTTTGCTCGAATCGATGTAATTATTAATTTTGTATAACTCGGTTTCAGCTTTCAGAGACAAGCTTGCCTAGCTAGTGATCATTATTTGCTTTTCATAATTTTTAGCATACATATTTTTTAACCTTTCTACTTAAGGAATTCGAAAATTTTGTAACTTAACTCGATTTCTTCTTTTGATCTTGTTCACGAAACATGACGAAGTTTCTATCTGATATAATGTTAAATTGCTTTTTCTTTTTTAAATCTCGTTAAACTAAACTTATATCGTGTCGGTAACAGTTGGAAATTATCTCCAAAACTCTGTGTACGTCATTATGATTATTGATGAACATTAACAAGCAAGTTAACTATCACTATTATACTATATAGTAATTATGTAGGATTTAATGAAAGTGTATAAATAATCATATCAAAATTTGGAGTTTCAGTTGGGCGTGGTTGAAGATTAGTTTTCCAAACAAGTTCTCTATAACTCTAAAAGTGTAACTTTTAAAAAAGCAAATGATAATTGCCAGCTAATAATAAAAATTTGAATCGTTTTTTCAAAGTAAATGAAGCACACCTCATACGACCATTTTGATTATATAAAGAGACCATTTTCCATGCAGAAACACAAACCATATCTTCTAAAACATCTTCTCTATTGAAGAAGTAATTAGTCACCTGTGAGACTTTTCGGTAAAAGCAATGGCAACTCAGGCATGGAGTCATGCCGGCCGGACTCATTTGGTAGTTGCTGTTATGGCATTACTCGTGGGTTTGACCTTGGCGACAGAACCTTATTACTACAGTTCTCCTCCACCACCTTATGTACACAAATCTCCACCTCCTCCGGTAAAATCTCCTCCTCCACCCTATCAATACAACTCTCCTCCTCCTCCAGTGAAGTCTCCACCACCACCATACCATTACCACTCACCACCCCCTCCGGTGAAGTCTCCTCCTCCAACTTATTATTACCATTCACCACCTCCTCCGGTGAAGTCTCCATCTCCACCGTACTATTACCACTCTCCTCCTCCTCCAGTGAAATCCCCTCCTCCTCCTTACTACTACAACTCCCCACCACCCCCGGTAAAATATCCACCACCACCATACTATAACAAATCACCTCCACCACCACCAAAAACCTACTCTCCACCTTACTACTACACATCTCCTCCGCCGCCGGTATCATACCCTCATCCCCATCCTCACCCACATCCCAAACCACTCGTTTTCAAAGTCGTTGGTAAACTTTACTGCTATAGATGCTTCGACTGGACTCACCCTAAAAAGTCACATGACAAGAAGCATCTCAGAGGTAAACTTTACAAATCAATTTTTTTACTTCTCGTTAAGTCTATATAATAATAACAATGTAAATAAATACTAACTGTTACCATTTTTTTATCTTACCTGTTCATTAAATAAATATTTTAATATATTTTGAAAAATCATACTGTTGCATCTATTCAACGTGGACTTGTATATTTTACCATAAAAGAAAGTTATATGGCCGCTTTTGTTAATTATAGAGTTATGTTTTTTTTTCACCATATCTTATTCATAATGTTTCCTTCCAAGAATTTTGTCTTTTACCCTAAAAGAAAATCATATAATTGCTTCTATTTATTGTAGGGTTGTATCTTTTCACCATATTTTATTTACAACTTTTTATTTCAACAGTTATGTTTATCTAAATGTTTCTGTCTTATGAACTCTATATATAAATATTTGTCTCTTTTTAGATAACTATTAAATCATTGCGTAAAAAAAATAACAAATAAATCATTATTACTCTTTACAATAATTTTTCATTAAATTTTTGTACTTATAATACATACAAAACAGATTTACAAAATTGCCTCCACTCATTATGACTTTTTATTTAATAATTTTTAATTTAGAGTTACGTCTTTTTAATTTAGAGTTAATTTATTATAAGTTTTGGTTTTGATGGTTATGTTTTTCCCTAGTTATTGTGTTTTTTTCTTTTGAGATAATTTTTAATTTTATTATTTAACAAATATTTTCAAACTATTTTATTACTTTCAAATAATTTTATAATATATAAATCTAAATTTAAAATTTAAATTAATTTTTCTTGAAATACGTTCCCCAATGTCGCGAGGTCTCAGTCCTAGACTCCTAGTACTTTATAATGTTGCACCGTACAAAACTAACCATATCTTTGACAGAGAAATGAAAACGATGATTTAATAGTAAATTACGAAAAAATTATGTAATAATATTTTTGTCACGCAGGTGCTGTCGTGGAGGTGACATGTAAAGCAGGAGACAAAATGTTTAAAGCGTACGGAAAGACAAAGATCAACGGTAAATACGCCATCACTGTAGAAGGATACAACTACCGCAAATACGGCGGTAAGGTATGCACGGCCAAACTTCACGCGCCACCGAAGGGCTCACCGTGTAATATTCCGACAAGTTACCATTTGGGTAAAAAAGGAGCTAAGCTTCATGTGAAATCAAAGACTAAGTACGAAGTTGTGCTTTACGCTAAGTCCTTTGCTTATGCACCTAAGAAGCCTTATGAGGAATGTCATAAACTAGCTCCTTACCACCCACCTTACTACTACAAGTCACCACCGCCTCCAGCTCCGACTTACATCTACAAATCACCACCACCGCCTACTCCCACTTATGTTTACAAGTCACCACCTCCTCCAACTCCGCTTTACGTCTACAAGTCTCCGCCACCACCAACCCCAACATATGTTTACAAGTCACCACCACCACCTACTTATGTATATAAGTCTCCGCCTCCTCCAACCCCCACTTACGTCTATAAATCACCGCCACCACCAACGCCGACTTACGTCTATAAGTCACCACCGCCACATACTCCCAAATATGTCTACAAGTCTCCACCATCACCAACTCACACTTCTCCACCGTATTACTACCACTCACCTCCACCACCCTATTATTACCACTCGCCACCTCCTCCGGTGAAGTCTCCACCACCACCCTATTATTACCATCCTCCGCCTCCTCCCGTGAAATCTCCTCCACCACCATACTACTACCATTCACCGCCCCCACCAGTCAAATCTCCACCATCACCATATTACTACAACTCTCCACCACCTCCCGTAAAATCCCCTCCTACTCCAGTCTACATCTACGCCTCGCCCCCACCTCCCATACACTACTACACTCACCAAGTTTAACCAAAAGTCCCCATTATTCAAGTAAGTTCTATGCAAAACAACTTCGTATTCTACACCCTTATGCAAAAGGTGTAAGAGGAGATCAAGAAGTGAACCAAATAAGGAACGTCATATTTCACCCAACGACAACGATTCTCTCAAGGCGAACCACTTCGCTTCTACTTCAATAGCTTCGTCAATTCGGATTGCCAAAATTGGGTCGTAACTTATTTGTTGTGCATATGATTTTATTTTGCTTAGATCCACCCTTATGAAATGAAGTTTGTTTGCAATAAAATCAGGTTTTAATTTTCATCTAAATGCAAAATCTGATTTTTTTTCCGGGACAACTTTAAGAGACTACACTACAGGCTCAAGTTGCTTTGCACAGATCTTGGTCGGCCCTTAAGCTGTTTCATACCTAACTCGACATAAACATTCAAATCTTATATAATCAGATCAAACTCGAACAAATCATTCTTTTTTTTATCTTCTAAGAGGTTCTTTGACACTGATCAATTGACCAGAGCAAGCAAGTTTATTAGTAAATTAATGAGTGAAAAAAACAATGGCCAAATCGTCTTTTTTACAGTTTTGCGTTATTCTCAAACAGTTTGTCATCATATATAGACCAACTCCTTTTAGTTATAAGAATAGCATGCTCTGTTTTCTAAAACGGTCATTTGTCAATCTTTATTGAGCTAGGTACGGTGCCACAACATATTCAAACGAATTTTGCCTTGTTTGGACCAAGGTTGGGGAAAGGTATAAGTGAATCAAACTTTGTTCACGTAATCAAACCGTGTCACGAAAAGAGTATAGGTTGAAAGCAAGATCATGAAACATTTGTGATGCCTTAAAAGAGAGGAACATAAAAAATCTAGACAACATAGGGGCTTTAGAGATATCTATACCAAGAGGTCCAAGACAATCGAGAAAGGATTTGACATACACGAACCAAGCTCAAATCAAAATCATAATATAAAAACTTGTAAGAAGAAACAAACAAGAGTATAAACAAAGATTGTTACTAGGCAAATCACGGCTAAGACTAATGCCAAACCAAAAGCCATAAGTTCAAAGGATAGAAGACCAGATAGAAAACAAGGCACCTAATCGTTCATCCTCATCCAAAACACCAAACTTTAAGCAATATACAGACACAAAGATGACAATAAGCAATATAAACTAGGCACTACAATGCTTGACTCTGTTAAAACCATAAGTAACCATGAACATATACTGCGACCTACTTAAGTTCTAGCTACAAACCCGAGAGTTCTTTATTCCTTTAATGATCACACACACCATTAGCTCCTAAACTAAACACTACCAAGAGTTTACAATCCTTGAGAAACCAAAACTCGAGGTCAAGTTATGATCTAGCAAGTCAGAAAGACAACACGAAATGGAGTTTCTCGACCTTGGTTTCTTTGATGAATCAAAAAACCACAGGAAACATCATAATCACACTTTATATAACAAACATCCACTACAAATCGTTAAAGCACTGATGATACTTAAAAGAGTATATTAAGTTTTAGATTACTTAAAACGCAACATAGGATAAGCAACAAACAAACGTAAATCATGATAATATGCAGAAACTGAATTCACAAAAGGAATTTTGTTTTTTTTTTTCCAAGTAATATGGATAAGAACAAACAACCTCAAATCAAGCAGCTTCCTCCTTCACATGAGCTGGAGCTGGAATCTTAACATAACCCAACTTCTTCAAGCTAGCAGCATCAGATTCCTCATTCTCATAATCATCTTCTTCCTCCTCCTCAAAATCATAGCTCTGACGGTTCACAACGAGAGCCCAAACAAGGTACATAGTAGCAGCGGTCAAAGCACCACAACCAACACCGAACAAGAGAGCCACGACGACGCTGAGAATGTCTCTGGTTCGATCTCTGAACGAATTGATGTTATCGGAGCCCATAGGGAGAGACAATTGGGAACGACGATCTTCCTCCGATCGTTGGATCTGTGGCGTCTCGTGACGACGATTGACGAAGAAAGGAACGACGTGGTGAGGATTGAGACGACGGATGGTGAAAACGGTGACGAATCGTGTCGAGGTGAAATCGGATTCGAGGTTAGGGTTTTCTGGGGTTATTGAGAGGGAATAGGAGGATATGAGGAAGGTTTTGCAAGGACGTGCGGCGCAGATGGTGGTGATTGAGAGGATAATTGCGACGGAGATTGCAAGGAGGAGGTTAGAGGACGCCATTGTTGCGGTATCGTCTTTGACTTGTTCTTCTTCTTTTTCTGATTTTGAAACAAAGGAACAAACAAACCTAACCCAGAAAGATTCGGTGAACGAAGAAGGTTTAAGACGATTTTTTTTTTTACTTTTTTTTTTTATTATGAAGTAACCCCTCTATTTTTGTATTTAACCATATATGTCACTTTTGTTTTATTTGCTTTATTTTTTATAGCATCAATAAAATTTAATTAATACAATAAAATATATTAAAATTAAAAAATTAAAAATTAATTAATACAATTTCAATTTTAATTAATACAATAAAATATTTTAAAAATTATTAACAAAAATATTAATTTAGTTTAATCCAAACCAACACATATTTATATTTATTGTAAAATCTAAACCCTAATGCTCTCTATTTAGATATAAGATCTAAACCATAATTTTCTTTTATAAACCCAAACCGACATAAAATTTAATTTAAATATAAAATTTATAGCATATTTCTCCTTTATACTCAAACTGGCATATAACTTCATTTAATTGTAAAATTTAAATCATAATCCTTATTTATATACTCACACCGTTTAATTTTAACATATATTGTTAATTTTATTAATATTGATAGTATTTGAGTTTTATTTTATTGAAATGATAAAATATAAAAGACCAATTTTTCTTGATAACTTATTGAGTTTTTTTTTTAACTCTGTTTTTTAATGACAATTGATTTTAAATTTAAAGATTTTTATGTATCTCCCATAAGCAAATTGTTAAAGTGACAGGAAGAGAAAGCGATATATAGTTTTGCAAATATGGAAAGAGACAAGTGAATAAAAAAAAGAGAGAAGCTAAGAGTTCAAGTGAGATGATAGCTTCATATTTGGTCTACCTCAAAAACAATTGATCTTTCATAACATGCAATATAATCAATCCATCAGCTTTATTCTTACATGTTTTGTGGTTCCAATGCTTTAGATGATTTTGCTATGTTCTTCTTTGTTTTTTTCACAGATTTGGTGATTATCTTATATAATAAAAGTAGGGAGTCACTCCAAAACTTTCTCTTAGAGACTACCACATAAGCAAATGAGAGGCCGTTAGCTATCCAAATTTTAGTTATTTTTTTGTATTAAAGTATTATATTTAAATGTTTAGAATAATAACTAAATCAAATACAAATTAAGTAAATAAATGAAATTTTAAAAGATTAAAAAAAATACTATGACTTTTTTTAGACATTAATATAATTCAACTTTTAACAGAAAAATGATCATACTTCAAATTTTCAAATGTATTATTTAGTTTTAGAATGAATGTAAAACGAAATAAAAATAAAGATAGGTAAAATAACTTCTTAAATTTTTCTGGTGAGATTTTTCAATATAACCGAATAAGTGAAATAACACTGACCATTATAGAGTAGTTGAAAAAAAAAGTAACTTACGTCTCGATCACTATAACAACAACATCACCAAAGTAATAAACAACCAAGAAAAAAAAACCAGCATATGCAACAAAACTAAACATTACCAATAGATGATATTTTCTACGCATTGTACTATGAAGCAAGCTCAATGCCAACACATGCACAAACTCACCTCATTTTAAAAATCAAAACAAAAACAAGAAAGCAACATCAGCTACACAATCCCATATTCCAACGACCACATACTACAACCAAACAATCCACATTTCGGAAACATAACCAACTTTTATATTACATTCCATGAATAATTTGACAGATTTTATACACGCAGCTATCCTATCATTTGGACCAGCCAACCCACAACCACTCAACGGTTTCTTTGAAATCGAATACCACAATCCAAATGCAATAAAAGCACTTGATGTGAAAACTGTAATATAAGACCAAAAATAACACAAAGACAAGCAACCTAGGATGAATAAGGATAATGGTTAACTTGTCTTTAAGATATATCAATACTCTATTTTGCAATCAAAAATTCCACATTGAATACATTGGGTTTTGGTTAGATCACAAAATAACATGTTTAAATTGTAGAATACAAATAGTATAAACTTTAATACAATTAAAATTCAATAAAACAAATGTCAATAATATAATATATTTTAAAATATTAAAAGAATTTTTAAATTGTTCATAATTTAGAAAAAGATAAGCTGATTATTTAAATTTAACTATATAGTTAATGAATACAAATAAAATAATTCCAAAGCTCTAATGACTTTTAACCAAAAAAAAAAGCAAAGTCTCTCGATACAAATAAACTGTATGTTGATATGCTCTTCAAATTGTAAAGTTTCTCGAAAAAAATTGAAAAAAATAATAATCAAGTTTTAGTGACTTTTAACCAAAAAAACCAATGTAGTTGCACGAGACTCAACCTAGTACATATAAATATATATAGGGCAATTGACAAAAATAGCACAATTTTAAGTTTTTCTTCCACAATTAGCACATGTTTTCAAATGTTCCAAAACTAGCACAAATTTATATATACTCAATTTTGGAAAAAACCTAAAATTACTAATAAAATTAAGTTTATTTCTTTTCTTTTCAGCCTCCACAAACACAATTCATCCCCTACCCAGATCTCAATCCGAACACCATCACTGGACTCGAAGATCTCTCTCTCTCTTGATCATTGTCCCTCTCTCTCTCTCTCTATCATTGTCCCATGTTCCCATGAATTTCTTTCTCCTCCTTTGAATCTTGTTCTTTTTTGTCCGTTACTTCACCATCTTTACTTGATTCACCGACTGTGTTACACGATTAACACGTTGACCTCACTTAGGTTTTTTTCTAATTTCTCTTCTCTCATTTCTTTAATTTCAGAAAGGATTATATGAAATTCATGAAGGATTGTATGAAATTCAGGAAGGATTCTATGAAATTCGGGAAGGATTGTATGAAATTTGGAAAGAATGTGCACAAAAATGAAATCATTACCCCTCATTAATGGAGCAATCTATAATATTTGACACATTGAAGCAAAACACACAAACATAGAGTTTTAGAAACACAATTATTCAAATTTAGGAAAGTTACAATAGTATTCAAGAAAGACACTTTGAAATTCAGGATGCTCTTCATAAAAATAATGGTTGAAATATTATATGAAGATTACATTATAGAGTGATGATGCATAAATCTCATAAAAGTGCATAAAATTCATCATATTGGAGTAATTTGTGATACATTAAGGCACCATATGAATAGAAGATTCAAAAATTCTATTTTTTTGAATTTAGGAAGAATTTCATAATGTTAAGGAAACATTACATAATGTTTAGGAATGTGTTCTTGAATTTTAGGAAGCTATTCCTAAATATACAAAAATCTCAATGACATTATAACGAACACTTGGTATGCAACAACTGTGGTGTTGATATCTGCTGACTTTGTATAACACCCATCCACTTTGTACATGTGATTCATCAAAGAATAAACATTGTTAAAAATTTCAAAACCAAACATAATCCATTAAACAATACTCTCAAGTTCTCATTCAATATGTCAAAACTGAATCAAAATGACAAGAAGAGCTACAAAACTATACCCTCACTCTAACTCACTCACTCACCTGTTGCTTTTTTGAAGGATACGTTTCTGCTTGATGATAAGCGCAAATCCATAAGTGTAAGGCACATGAACTGTTGTATATGAGTCCATCTTTCACAATCTAAAATTTCCAAACACAAAAACTTAAAGCTACAAAGACAATTCTAGAAACCTTTGCTTAAGTCTAAACAGATACATATCGGGGCTGAGTTGCTTTAAACTCACCTTAAGCACCAATTCCATACTATCGGAGATAAAATCAAACCAACTACCACTCTTCTGCACGACGGTGGGATCAGGAGATACGATGGAATCAGCACCAACAACGGCGGCGTCGACAATTGTATAAAGAAACCGCTCTAGTGAGCGTCGCTTCGATGTTTACCGTCGAATCCAAGACATAGAAAGGAGGAATCATATCTTGATATGTGCAATTAATGAATAGATCGCCACAGAAATTCAGAAGGTTAATGGTGGAAGCAGCCACTGGTATCTTAGATCCATGGAGATGGAAGAAATGGAGACTTTGGTGACAACGAACAACGGAGATGGTCTTCATCGAGAAGAACAAAGTGAAGAAGAAAGAAATCTAAAATATTGATATTTTAGAGTTTTTTTAAAATTAAAAAATATTTAATTATATTAAATTTGTGCTAAATGTGAAATATTTGAGAGTAAGTGCTAGATTTGGAAGAAAAACATAGATTAATGCTATTGAGGGGTATTTTTCATATGATATCTTTGCAAAAATAAATCTGATATTTATAATAGCTTATGTAGTATGTAACCATTATGCTCGATTAATATCGTACATTTTCCATATTCGTAAGGATAATGTATACTTTCACCCTCATATAATATTTTCAAAGGAAAAACACACATATTGTTTAGGATTTTTGCAAAAAAGTTTCAAGTACCATTTTTTTTGCAATTTTACTATCATCGCTAGTTCGCTACAATTCATATTTGGTTTGCCTAGAGAACGACTGGTCTAATTCATAACATGCAATATAAATCCACCATCTTTTTTTAGATAATGTATATTCAAAGACATTTTCATATTTGTAATGATAATGTATATTTTTTCAATCATAATATATTGTTAGGATTTTTTTGCAATTTTATTCTTCATTATTAAAAATATTTTAATCCTCTGAAATTAAATTAACATGCAACACATCTCATAATTTTCCATTAAGAGATTCAAACTCTCAACATTAAAACAGTAAACATACTTAAATCTGTATTTCAATTCTTTTTCTATTTTTCTTTAATATCCAAAACATATTTAATTCTTTTTTTTTTGTTATAGAAAAATAATAAAGTATACATTCTATCATAATTGGCCTATTTAACACATAAACATATCATAATTAAATTTCCAAAATCAATTTAACTCGAAAAAGCCCACAAAATTAGGAATTTACACCGTCTCTACACACCCACACCAGTCTACGTACATTTAGGTTAATAAAAAAAAACAAAAACATTGACCATATAAATATAGAATACACACACACACACAATAGAATCAGTTTGACACAAAATCGCCAGCTTTTATTCCCCTTTCTTCGACGATTTCAATCTCTCTTTGTATAAAAATCCCTCTCTTCCCTTCAGATCTGATTCATTCAATCAATCAATCATCAACACAAAAACTATGGAGGTAGAGCAACAACGATCCAAAAAAGACGACGATCTCGCCACCAATGGATCTGGTGGTACGGAAGAAGAAGAAGTCTCCGTGGAGAGAATCTTCGAAGCGAGTCACGAGGTTCCTCCGTCGTGGCAGCACCAGCTCACTTTCAGAGCTCTGATCGTTAGTTTCATACTCGCGATTCTCTTCACTTTCGTCGTGATGAAACT
>NC_025700.1:11355349-11384118 GCF_000633955.1 Camelina sativa
AAAAAAAAAAAAAAAAAAAAAAAAACATTGACCATATAAATAAAGAATACGACAACAGATTCGCTTCCTCTCTCTCACACACACACACATTAGAATCAGTTTTCACACAAAATCGCCAGCTTTTATTCCCCTTTCTTCGGAGATTTCAATCTCTCTTGTATAAAAATCCCTCTCTTCCTTCAGATCTGATTCAATTCAATCATATCATCAAAACAAAAACTATGGAGGTAGAGCAACAACGATCCAAAAAAGACGACGATCTCGCCACCAATGGATCTGGTGGTGGTACGGAAGAAGAAGAAGTCTCCGTCGAGAAAATCTTCGAAGCGAGTCACGAGGTTCCTCCGTCGTGGCAGCACCAGCTCACTTTCAGAGCTCTGATCGTTAGTTTCATACTCGCGATTCTCTTCACTTTCGTCGTGATGAAACTTAATTTAACCACTGGTATCATCCCTTCGCTTAACATCTCCGCCGGTTTGCTCGGTTTCTTCTTCGTCAAAACATGGACTAAGATTCTCAACAAAGCCGGTGTGCTCAAACAGCCGTTTACTCGTCAGGAGAACACCGTGATTCAGACTTGCGTCGTCGCTTCCTCCGGCATCGCCTTTAGCGGTACGTCCTTTTTCATGAAATTATTATTATTATTTTATTTTTGAAAATTATGGAAAAAAGATTTTAAGAATTGAGAAATTTTGTTGATGATGTGAACGATTCAATGGAGTTTGGTGTCGCCGTCTTTTTTTTTGATGGTGAGAGATCTCTGTGGAAAAGGACAGATTCTACTTTTTGAGTTTATCGTTTTCTATATATGTTAAAAAAAAAAATTTATATGTTAGGGATATACTTTAAATTCGTATATTTGATTTTGATTTTATATATCTTCTTTTAACGGATTGTGATTTAAAGATAATAAAAAAAATGTTAGGGTAATGATTATCTCTAGTGTCAGATTAGGTCAGCTGTTGTTATCATTAAACGTACATCATGCATGGAATTAACATAATTATCCTAGATAATTTTTATATAAAAATACCTATAGAAAAAATGCATATAATGATACTACAATATGTTTTGCTAACTTGTTATTTATTTAATTCATTTTTTTTTTTTTTGGCGTTTAACTTTATATGTAAGCTAACTTTTTTTCTCAACTAATGAAACTAAATTTGCAAACTCTTTGTAGTATCTGAGTAGATGTAGATGTAGTGAACGGAATTATGGAAAATGTCAAAATAAAGTTGATTAGTGACGTTAAGAGTCCAAGAGAAAATGTGTATTACTTTTATTTGTGATAAAATGAGAAACGTATCTCTAATCTTACACCGTTACACGCCACATGCATGAGGGACAAGTTGATAGAAACATGACGTGTAAATATACTGATTATGTCAAGTCAAATCTTGTTTGATTACGGCACTCTATTAGGGAGTTTGATTTTTTTTTTTTTTATAGTAAACTAAAATTCACAGTTATATACTCAGCTGTAATTTTCACGTTATAGATTAGATTACAAAAAGTTTAAATAGCTAATTCCACTATCTGTTTGACTTATTTTCTTATTTGCATGGGATCGGATTGGTAACAATTTGATAAAGACTTAAGTGAGAATTTAATATTTTGGAACTGCTTTCGAGATTGAAACAGACATCACCACTCAATGTGTACACATACTTATTGCATGGAGAGATTGAGAATTTTCAAGGAAACCACTATTTTTAGCTCTCACGTGTTTGATTCGTTCATTTGGAGATCTTGACGTCAAATATTTAATATTGAGTTGACTTGCTTTGCCACCATACCATGTGTGTCAAATTGGAATCTAGAATTTTCCACATGACCTTTAATTCCACCTTATTAAAATAGGTTTTGACTAGACGACTAATTAAATAGTGGAATTTAAGTTTGTGGTACACGTTATGATTCGATTTTGTTTTTTAATTAAAGGAATCAAATCACAAAATAATGTTTTTGATATGTTACAGTGATCAATAACTGATCCATTTGGTTCTCTGTTGCTTGTTTAGTTGACTTAATGATTGGTTAGATAACAATGACTAGTTTGATATGTTACAGGGCTCAGTAACTGACCCATTTGGTTCTCTGTTGTGTGTTTGTTCTTTTGAACAGGTGGGTTTGGTAGTTACTTGTTTGGGATGAGTGATATTGNCGGAATTATGGAAAATGTCAAAATAAAGTTGATTAGTGACGTTAAGAGTCCAAGAGAAAATGTGTATTACTTTTATTTGTGATAAAATGAGAAACGTATCTCTAATCTTACACCGTTACACGCCACATGCATGAGGGACAAGTTGATAGAAACATGACGTGTAAATATACTGATTATGTCAAGTCAAATCTTGTTTGATTACGGCACTCTATTAGGGAGTTTGATTTTTTTTTTTTTTATAGTAAACTAAAATTCACAGTTATATACTCAGCTGTAATTTTCACGTTATAGATTAGATTACAAAAAGTTTAAATAGCTAATTCCACTATCTGTTTGACTTATTTTCTTATTTGCATGGGATCGGATTGGTAACAATTTGATAAAGACTTAAGTGAGAATTTAATATTTTGGAACTGCTTTCGAGATTGAAACAGACATCACCACTCAATGTGTACACATACTTATTGCATGGAGAGATTGAGAATTTTCAAGGAAACCACTATTTTTAGCTCTCACGTGTTTGATTCGTTCATTTGGAGATCTTGACGTCAAATATTTAATATTGAGTTGACTTGCTTTGCCACCATACCATGTGTGTCAAATTGGAATCTAGAATTTTCCACATGACCTTTAATTCCACCTTATTAAAATAGGTTTTGACTAGACGACTAATTAAATAGTGGAATTTAAGTTTGTGGTACACGTTATGATTCGATTTTGTTTTTTAATTAAAGGAATCAAATCACAAAATAATGTTTTTGATATGTTACAGTGATCAATAACTGATCCATTTGGTTCTCTGTTGCTTGTTTAGTTGACTTAATGATTGGTTAGATAACAATGACTAGTTTGATATGTTACAGGGCTCAGTAACTGACCCATTTGGTTCTCTGTTGTGTGTTTGTTCTTTTGAACAGGTGGGTTTGGTAGTTACTTGTTTGGGATGAGTGATATTGTTGCAAAACAATCCGCGGAAGCTAATACAGCTATGAACATAAAGAATCCTCATTTGGGCTGGATGATTGGGTTTCTCTTTGTTGTTAGCTTTCTTGGTCTTTTCTCTGTTGTTCCCCTAAGAAAGATCATGATTGTGGACTTCAAATTGACATATCCTAGTGGTACTGCCACTGCACATCTCATCAACAGTTTCCACACACCTCAAGGTGCCAAACTCGCAAAGTAAGAATCTTTCATCATACCATTAATGAATCTCTGAATCCAGTGTTCACTTTTCTGAATATTGATCCTTTTCTTCTCAATATGTAACACAGGAAGCAAGTCAGAGCATTGGGGAAGTTCTTCTCATTCAGTTTCTTGTGGGGTTTCTTTCAATGGTTCTTCACTTCTGGTGACGATTGCGGTTTTGCTAACTTCCCTACATTTGGTCTCAAAGCCTATGAAAGCAAGTTCTACTTTGATTTCTCGGCTACATATGTTGGTGTCGGAATGATCTGCCCGTACCTAATCAATGTTTCTCTTCTCATTGGATCAATCCTCTCGTGGGGTATTATGTGGCCTCTCATTGGTAACCAAAAAGGCAATTGGTATTCTGCTAAACTTGGACCAAGTAGTCTCCATGGTCTTCAAGGCTACAAGGTAATGTATTATGTCTCTCCCTCTCTTTCCATTCAGTTCATTCAATAAGAGATGGCAAACTTGAATTGTGTTTTATCCTCTCAGGTGTTTATAGCCATAGCTATGATCCTAGGTGATGGTCTCTACAACTTCATCAAAGTCTTAGGCCGCACTATCTTTGGTCTATACAAGCAATTCAAGAACAAAGATGTTCTTCCCGTCAACGACCGTTCATCACCAAACATTGTAAAAATTTCCTATGACGACAAAAGAAGAACAGAGCTTTTCCTCAAAGACAGAATCCCATCATGGTTCGCTATAACCGGTTATGTAGTCTTGGCTATAGTCTCAATCGTCACAGTTCCACACATCTTCCACCAGCTCAAATGGTACCATATTTTGACCATGTACATAATCGCCCCTGTCTTAGCCTTTTGCAACGCCTACGGTTGTGGACTCACTGACTGGTCCTTAGCTTCCACATACGGCAAACTTGCCATTTTCACCATCGGAGCCTGGGCTGGTGCAGCCAATGGAGGCGTCTTAGCCGGACTCGCCGCTTGTGGTGTCATGATGAACATTGTCTCAACCGCTTCTGATCTTATGCAAGATTTCAAAACCGGTTACATGACATTAGCCTCACCAAGATCAATGTTCTTGAGCCAAGCTATTGGAACCGCCATGGGCTGTGTGATATCTCCTTGCGTCTTCTGGCTATTCTACAAGGCCTTCCCAGACTTTGGCCAAAACGGGACCGCCTATCCAGCTCCCTACGCCCTAGTCTACAGAAACATGTCTATACTTGGAGTCGCAGGGTTCTCTGCTTTGCCCAAACACTGCCTCATGCTCTGCTACATATTCTTCGCAGCAGCAGTGATTGTGAACGGCGTAAGGGATGCTGTAGGGCCAAAGTGGGCTCGATTTATCCCCCTCCCGATGGCTATGGCTATACCATTCTACATCGGAGGTTACTTCACAATCGACATGTGTGTGGGAAGTCTCATATTGTTCATCTGGAGGAAACTGAATAAACCAAAGGCTGATGCGTACTCATCCGCAGTTGCTTCGGGTTTGATCTGCGGTGAAGGCATTTGGACATTACCAAGCTCTGTACTTGCATTGGCTGGTGTTAAACCTCCCATTTGCATGAAGTTCTTGTCCAGCTCTACCAACATGAAGGTTGATTCCTTCTTAAACCCTTCTTAACATTTTCTTTTTTCAGTTTGGTTTTTTTTTTTTTTTTTTCTCCTCCGTTTCTATGTCTAGTTTTAATTGGCTTTATAGGTCCTCCTCTTTCTTAAGTTGGTGGTTATTTTTATTTCTTCTACTCAAAAATGTAAAAAAAGAAGAATGATTGAATTATTTGGTTTTCTGGTTTCTCTTTTCTTCTCTTCTTATTCTTAAGTGTGCTTCTTCAATATCACCACAAGTGAAAGAGACGAACAAATTTGAACATATATAATCGGAGAAACACATACCTATTTGATTCAAACTGATACAGCAATTGCATTCTCTATCTCACTGTATAAGTAAATCTCTCTTGGGACCTCAAAACAGTACATAGTGAAAACATGATCCCATTTCGCACAGATGAAATCTATAAAACGTATCTGACCAAAACATCAAGGGAGATTTGCTCGTCATTGGAGGAAACCATGCTATAGATCAAGTTCAGAGGCAAGAATATGCTGCTCTTCTGTTTCCCTTTCCGAGGTTTCCAAGAATAGCTAAGCACCCCATTTATGATGTTGTTATACCAAAGAATCAATGAGACTTTTGATAGAATAATCAAATGCAATTGAAAAGTCTTAAAACATGATATGTCAAATACAAATATAAAAAAAGACTAACAAAATTCAGAGAAAGCTAGGAACAAACATTTGGAAACAACTCTCAGAAAATTCAGACATTGTCTCGATACAACCATTACCATTGTCTAGCTTAAACGCCTTCATCTCACTTTCCTCATTGTCTACGAAGTAGACAGAATTATGCAGGCATCCGCAAAACTCATTAGCCAAAACAGAGAAATTAGTATCCGTAGCCATCACAAACGCGTTGTCTCCCAAGGACTTAACCTCAACCCATTTTGCTAATTCCTCATCCATCTTGTAAACCTTGAAACCAACCGTCTTGAGTCCCTTACCACTCGAATCCAAGGAATCAGCTTTTCTCTTCCGTGAACTCTCTTCAAAGAGCCTCTCCACAATGTAAAGCTCTCCACAACATTCCACAAAGCTCTTCTCTATGCAACAACCATTCGTAATCGTTTCTTCAAACAAAGGACCGTACGCATAGATTCTAAGTCTGGAATCAATCCACCAAACAGTTCCTTGTAAATCCAACGCATAAGTTAACCCTTTGTGAACTATAATATCAGAGAATCTACGATTAGACATTTCTTCGAGTCTGCTCCAAAACTCCCCATCCCAAGATTTGATATACCTCTCTCGGCTGATCCCAAGAAGCTGTTGATTCCATCCATTGGCTTTGACAAGAACCACTTTTTTGAAATCACGATCTGTTTCTCCCCTGCGTTTGGTAAGCGCCGCGTAGGCTTCTCCAGTCTCCGAGACGGTGAACTCTAAAAGATCGAGGCTTTCGCGAGAATGCGGCAGCGCGACCCGGGAGAAAGGGTCAAGGAGATGGAGCTTCTTGGAGTTGATGTCCTCGTCGGATTTTATAAGCCAGCCTTGCTTCGAGGAGGAGAGAGTGACGCGGAAGAAGGCGGCGCGTGAGAGGAACATGAGGTGGTAGGTGTTGGAGACTCGATTTTTCTGTTTCGTTGTCACGAAAGAGAGGTGGCGGAGAGTAGGGCGGCTCCGGAAATGATGTTTATTGTCGGCGCCGGAAGCGGAGGAGCGCCAAGATGAGCAGATGCTTCGGAAACGATTGAGTTCGACGAGGGAGAATAATCGGACGGCGATCAAACGGAGGAGCTCCTCCGGTAAGGTAGACCAATCGCAATCAGCCATCGCTCTCGACCTCTTCTCTATACTTTTGGTTGGATTCTGATGAGTCACATAATAATAATATTAATAATAATAATAATAATATTAAGAAATTGGAACGTTTGGAATTTCGAAAGGTATCTACTTTCTAATAAAGATTTTGAATCCCATAGTTCAAGGCTACAAAATCCAAATGATTTTGTTTAAAACCTTCGAAAAATAAAAAAACATATACTATTATCCTAATATATCAATGTTCGAAGATTTCCATTCGTACGAAACCATATAACATGGTCTGATCTAGCGTATAAACAGATATCCCTACTATTAAAAAAAAATCATTTATAAAACTAACTTTAGTTTTGTAAAGTATTACATCCAAATACTATTAGAGTTATGATAAAATTATTTTTTTTTAAAAAATAAACACGAAATTTTCCTCCACTCAGAAACAAATAAACAAGCAGATTAAAATGACCCAGTTATAATATTTCGGATCTTCTTCTTTAATCTGAAATATTGCTTCACTTTGATCTTAACCATCAACATTATGTGAAAAATATATGATTTTTATCAAAAAGGAGTAAAATCGTGAGCATTTAATGTTTAAATGGAGAGAATATCAGCATATATCTGTTTTCCTTTTTAGAAACCGTAATCAATTTAATATTTTCTAAATTTTATTATTTCGGAAATTTTAGAAAACAATAACAATCTATTTAATTCTCAAAACCAAAACTAGATAACACAATATTCCCGATAAATATAATACTATACACCTCCGATTACTTCATATTTTTTTTTTGTTAAAAAGTATTCAATTTATAAAAATAGAATGCCCAATCGGCTATTTCCGGAGTAGGCCCATACAAAAAACCCCAAGGAGTCCAACTCATTTACATCAAACCGGAATAAACCGGTTGGAAAAACAAAATCGGCCGGGTTCACGAACCAGAATAAACCGGCACTACGTGAAAACCTAATCTACAAACGAAAAACTCATTTGCAGCCGCCGTCCACATTTGCGGATACTCAACCGGAACAGGACCTCCGGTGAGCCTAGACGACGGTAACCGAACAGAGATGGTGATCCAAGATCCGTTGCCATCCTGCCACCGTAAAACCATTTTGAGAAGGAGGAAGAGATCCGATCTGTCCTTTGTCATGGAGGATCTGTGCTCAGTCGTGAGAGAGAGAGAGGCAGCAGGGAGTAGATAAGAAGACCTTCGACAGTGGCTTAGCTTCGCCGGATCAGAGACTACCTCCCCTTTCATAATAGATCCCGTGAAACCTCCAGAATCTCCGGTCTCCAGATCTATCTACCTTCTTCTCTTGTTCCTCGCCGTGAATCTCCCTCTTCCACTCCGTATAGCAACACCTCCGGTAGAGCTCTTACCATCAGCGTCTCGCAGATTCTTCTCCTCTCCACTGCTCCCTTGATTTCGTCCAACATCTTCGCCGGGAAGATGCAACGAGTCACGAATGAAGAACCATGGGCCGAGGGGTCCTCACCGTCACCGGAATTGACAAAGGACCCGACGTCGGTGCACAAGGTTGTTATCAGAAGAAGAAAGTGTTTGGGAGAGAAAAATCGCCGCGCGTGGGATTCACTCGCCCGATTTTTCTCTCTTGTCTTTTAGATTTACTTCATATATATTTTTTTTTGAATTATGATGGTTGTTTTCTCTTCTTTTTCTTAATCCATATAGTCCTAAATTTCTTCACATTTGTTTTAGTTCAATATAAAACAAAAAATGCTATGTGAGTTTCTTCTTTTTACAACCAGCTCTATTTTGAGTTTTAGTTAATGTTTCGTTCGACCAAATATATAGAAGTTGATTTGTTTTAATAATTTATCTTTACATGGAAATTAGTAGCTGTAGCCATCACAAACGCATTTTCTCCCAAGGACTTAACCATTGTTCTTGTCGGCGCTGGAAGAGAGATGGCGGAGAGGTGGGCGGCTCCGGAAATGATGTTTCTTGTCGGCGCCGGAAGCGGAGGAGCGCCAAGAAGTGCATATGCTTAAGAAACAATAGAGTTCCATGACGGAGAATAATCGGACGGCGATCAAGCGAAGGAACTCCTCCGGTAAGGTAGACCAATCGCAATCAGCCATTGCTCTCGAAACTCTTCTGTCTACTTTGGTTGGATTGTGATGAGTTGCATAAGAATAATAACTATCCCATGGAGTCAACATTTATTCTAAAATTATAATATAATAATAAAAATTATTGTTAAATATTTTTTTAAAAAATTATTTTGTTTAAGATAATATTTATTTTTAATATTGTAATTGTTTTGTAAATCTATATATATAAAATTAACTTTGCTCACTTCTCCTTACTCCACATCAGCATCCACCTAATCAATTTTTTTTTGCATAAAAAATATTATTTTTAATATCTATTCATTGTAGGGTTTAAACGTTTCATCATTTAAGCATTTTTGATTTAGTCGGAAATTATATTATGGCAAGATGATGCATTTGGACAACCTCATTGTAGCGACATAACACTAAAACTGTTCAAAACTTTGTATATTTGCATTTAATATAAAATATTGATATGTTTAAATGGTTTATATAATAAGGTCAATGATCGACATTGACGTTAGAACTTTTAAAATTATGTTTTCATGAGATATGAATATGGAAGAACTCTTTAAAGATAAAAGGTAAGAAGATTGTCGAAAAAATTATTGCGACACTAGACAATATATGTTATATATAGATTAGTAAAATAAGTACGACATTTATATAGATTTATCTTTTAATCTTCAAATTATATTTATATTCAATGATTTTTATTGATAAAAAATTTAACTAAAATCCCACGTAAAATCGCAAATTGATATAACCAGTATAACAAATAAATATTATCTTCAAAAATATATATGTTGTATAACACTGAGTAAAGTAAGTTTAGTATTTATATAGATTTATACTCAAAAGTTGGAATGATTATATTTGAGCTCAACAATTTTTATTGATAAAAAATATTTTACATTAAAATCTCGCGCGTGCGCGGATACAAATTCTAGTCTATATACATCTTGTTGAATACTAATTATTTGAAAATATCATAGTATTTAATTTGGTTGATGTATATTATAATTTTATATTGTTTGTCTGTTGTATTTGAATCATTATTTTGTGAAATATTTTGAAGTAGTAATTATAATTTTGTAATTGTGTACAAATAAAATTTATTAATTTATCAACTACATAAATTTAGTTTTACCAACCCACCAATGTGGAAAATTAAAACACATATTTTTTTTTGTTGAGAAAACACATATTTTTTTTTTTGTTGAGAAAACACATATATTTTTCTTCAGAGATTGAGTAATATATCTTCGATTTTAAAAATTCAAATCACAATACCTGCAGAAAAATTTCTACATATATGTATTTATTAATCATAAGTATTATATGATAATTCAAAACAAAACAATTTGTATATGGTGCAACCCATTGCTTCATTACCCCGGAATGCGCAGAGAGCGCCAATATCAGAGGAGATCCCGGAGAACGAGAGGGAGTTATCAGAGTTGCGGGAGGTAAGTGTCTGTGAGTCCTCGGACGGGCGAGGGGAGTTAATATTCAGATTGCAGGAGAGTCGAGGCCTGCGGATTTGCTTATCCGCCAAGTGGAATTGTATGATGTTATCTTTGGGATAGATTGGTTGCGTCATCACAAGGTTCATCTAGATTGTCATCGGGGTAGGATGGAGTTTGAGCATCTAGAAGGGAAGTTGATTTTTGAGGGAGTACGACCAACTTTGGGGACTCTCATGATCTCGGCCATGCAGGCCGGGAAGATGATCAAGAAGGGATGTGAGGCTTACCTAGTTACAATATTTTTGCCGGAGTAAGTGGGGCAGTCTAGGGTTGGCGGTATCAGGGTTGTAAAGGAGTTTGAGGATGTGTTCCAGTCGTTGTAGGGGTTACCGCCATCTTGGTCTCATCCCTTCAAGATTGAGTTGGAACCGGGGACGACGCCTTTATGCAAGGCCCCTTACAGGATTGCTCTAGCAGAGATGGCAGAGCTAAAGAAGCAGCTGAAGGATCGTTTAGGAAATGGATTCATCCGTCCTAGCGTTTCACCGTGGAGAGCGCAAGTGCTATTCGTTAAGAAGAAGGACATGAGTTTTCGCTTGTATGTTGACGATCGGGGTCTGAACCGGGTCACTGTAAAGAATAAGTACCCTCTTCCTAGGATCGATGAATTGTTGGATAAGCTGAGGGGTGCTACTTGGTTCTCCAAGATTGATCTGACATCGGTTTATCATCAGATCATGATAGATGAGGCAGATGTGAGGAAGATTGCATTCAGGACGAGGTATGAACATTATGAGTTCGTGGTGATGTCTTTCGTTTTGACTAACTCGCCATCAGCAGATTGTATACACATCCCAATCAACAACTACATAAATTATGTAATATTATAGATATAACTCGCAGTACAAGGTGAATATTGTATATCAATGTTTTTAGTAAATTGATTTGAAGTTATTAGAGAATTCAAAAAAAAAAATTAATTCAAAGGTTTTCAGATTGTTTCTTTTGATCAATTTTATAAGTAATATAGGATGTTTTGCGCGCATTCTAGTTTAACATTATTTTGATAGTAGGATGTGGAATATATCATATTCAAAGTATACTATTTCTTATCTTCTAAATAAAATATTGGGTAATTCTCAAAAATAACATTATTTTAAATTTTTCTTTCAAAATTAGCATAAACTTATAAATGTTCCAAAACTAGCACAAATTTATATCTTTTTAATCTTGAGAGAAATCTAAAATTATAAGTGTCTGCTCTGCCTCCACCGATTATTACCTAATTCTCAGCTCCAAAATAGCCGTCATGCTCGTATGAGTCAACACATCTTCGAAGCGATTACGAGTCTCCTCAATCACAACATCTCTCTTTCGCTTTCACTCCGGAACCATAACCGCTTCCAGCGATCTCGTCCTCTCTCTTACATCGCCGAACTCCTCACCGCACGTCCTAACTCCAAAGCCAATGTTCAAGCGGTGTTACCTGAGGTTTTATCCGCGATCTTCCCGGAGGTGATGAGTGGGAAGTCTGAGTTCACCGATCATCTGACTCATCGTTTGAAGCATCACCCTGGAAAAATCGTAGCGGCGGCGATAGTGGAGCACATCCCCGACGGAAACTCTTACATGAAATTAGCTTATAAGCTTGAAGAAATGGATCTGTTGCACGAAATCGATTGAGAGTGAAATAAACTCCGTTAACGACAACCCGTTGATCGATGTTTCGAGGAACATGGCAATCCATGGTGGTAACTTCCAGGGAACACACACCGGAGTTACTATGAATAACATGAGATTGGCCATTGTTGCGATTGAGAAGCTTATGTTTGCTCAATTCTCTGAGCTTGTTAACGATTTCTACAATAGTGGACTTCCTTTGAATGAGTAATCCAAGCTTGGATTATTTGAATTTTATGATGACATTCAGGAAAGATTTTTTGAATTTTATGATGACATTCATAAAACGTTTGAAATTCAAGATGAATTTCAGGAAAATTTTCATAAAAAAATACTGGTAAACACGAGGATATGCACAAAAATGAAATCTTTACTCTTCACTAATGGAATTAATCTTGTCATATTTAGCTTTCATAAATGAATATTTATTCATGAAAGATTGAGTGATGATTTAGGAATGATCCTTTAAAATTCAGGATGACTTTCTTAAAAAAAATAAAAAGATGAGCTCAACTAGAAATTCGAACAAAAATAAAAAAATAAAAAAATAAAAATAAAAATTCGAATATGACAATTGCCATATTCGAACAAAAATACTTTACAAACTATCTAAGAGAGTGTAAAAACTGTAAGCCAAACTGTTGCAAATAAATTTATTTAGGAAAGATTGAACGATGTTTAGGAAAATTCATGATGACTTTCGTAATGTTTTGTCTGAAGTGCTCTCAACTAGAATATTTACTCTCTTTTTTCCTTCTTGTTCAAGTTCTCTCTTTTTTAGAATCCCTTCACTTGTTCATGCGACTTCAAAAACCAGCACCCAATACTATTTTAGGTAGGAAACCACTACAATCAGGAAAATTTACTTGCATTTCAGGATGACTTTCATAAACAATTTGGAATTCATAATAAACTTAAGGAAGATCTTCATAAAAAGTCTAGACAATTGATAAACACCAAAATATGCAAAAAAAAGAAAAGAAATCTAGAGCCTTAGAGATCAATCAAAAATATCACGCCGTCAAATTCTTCTTCATTTCCACATACATAACACATAAACACAAACGAAATCCACTCGTATTAACTTCACCAGATCTTAATCCATTATATGAAACTCTTCTCATTAATTGAGAATTAGACTTCATCAACCCAATAATTAAACACTTAGAGTTTAAAGCTGTAAACTTAGAATTGAGGAATCTATAGCTTAGATCTAAAAAAACTAAAGAGTAGAAGCCTTAACTCTCAAAATTACTAAACTAATCACAAAATTCCAACAACATGTAATTAAAGTCCTCCGATTTTGTTATATGTAACTACTTGTTACGCTTCGTAAGAACTCAGAAAGCAAGGAAAACAACAAAATTCATTGGAATTTAATCCAAATTAGTTACGAAGAAGCTGAATTCGGAGTAATTGATTAGAGATAAGTACCAAAACGAAGTCATTCTCGCCAACCTGGTTTCTTGGAAGCTAAATCGTCTTGATGAACAATATCACTGGCAGTGAATGCTGTAAAACGAAGGAATAAGAGTAGAATTGAAGATGATAGTTTGAAACTAGTTATGAAAACTTCGTAACATCGATTTCTTTGTCTTTCTCGCGAGAATTTATTCAATCATATACTTTGATATAATTCTTAATTTGCAATTAATATATACTTTTAGTGACAAAATTCGTATTAACAATTGGATAAATACCAAAATGAGTTTGGTCGGGACCACAAGTCAACAGTCAATGCTCAAAACGATCAAACACGAATTCTTGGTTATATCCAATTATAAAAGTTGTGCTCATACCTTCTTCCATGTCTCTAAAAATATTATTTGAATGTAGTTCCATCAAGCTATTTCACGCTTGTTATTATCAAGAATCAAAATATCATCTCGCTCTCTCTCTTTTTCTCTCTCTCTCTCATATGTTCAAAAATAATGAAAACCAAAAACGGAAATATAGCTTCGATGAACTATTTAAGAGTTGAATGTATTTTTAAATTGTTAAATTGGCTTGAGTTAAAACCATGTTGTGGTATTCTTTGAGCAACCTCTAGCTAGATTTTCATGCTACAATGCTTGGTTCCATATCATTTAGGAGTTGTTCACATCCATATTTCCTTTTAGTCGTTTTTTTTTAAAGCTAGACAATTATCATTTTAACAAAGTCTTATGGCCTAGATTAGTTTAACCACATAAAGCTCAATCGAATGACATAAAACAAAAATATATATATATATATATATATATACTCGTCCGAACCATCTACGAAAAAACATTCTTACTAAGGTATGTTATTTCACATCATAGGAAATGCCAATATTAAACAAAAAATACACAAAAATATAGGAAAGAACAATAAAATATAAAAGCATCACAAAGTTCACAACTAGTTTTATTTTGTAATTTAAGAAATAGTATTAGTTGTACTTAGGTGTCCACTATTGCGCTTGAGTTCTTCTTATAGCTGACATAGGCGACAACTTGGAGTACTCCCATCAATGTAGACACTCCATTTGATATCTGCATATAGAAAATATCACTAGAGTTTGATTATACATATTTTAACAGTATCAATCAATTAGTCTATTAGAAAAGCTTACCACCATATATGGATCAAACGGAAAAAAACCATATGTAGTCCAAATTATCGCATTTCCCAACGTCACTAGAATCAAACATGTAGAGAGCTTGTCCACACGTCTTGTTTTTCTTACTTCTTTCTGCATTTATAGTAATAATAAAAAATTGATTAGCATTTGACAATTTAACAATTGAGAGATTATTAACTAAATTAAAACAAAGACTAATTAACTTACCACAAAGGCGAAGATTGTATACCCATATGTGGTTATTGAAACGAGGCAGCAAATATTTCCCACGATTTGGGTCCTTGTGGCAATTGATTGAATGAAGGTTATGGTCAAGAATGCAATTGCGCTCACGACCACAACCTCGATTCCATAAACAGCCATAACTAAAGCTCGATGTTTATTTGAGGTAACGAGTATGGTGGATATGGTAAGGAAAATGGTTTGGATGCTGATTCCGGCACCATTCAGATATAGGAGAGTCTTGCTATACGGATGAATGGATGGAAGACCATAGAGGAGCCATACCAAGCTACTCATGAGAGCAACGAGATATGGTATTGGTGAATTCTCCTCTATGGCACTTTTGGCCTTTAACATTCTAATGAATGTTGGTCTGTATTATATTAAAACAGAATTACTATTTCTCCAAATTTTGAATTAACCGAAGAAAGCTAAAGTCATTACTCATTATGTGTGAATATGATATGAGAATTTTAAATTTTTAGCAATTGTAATGTTTAGTTATTTAACATTTATTTCGTTGATAACAATATTTCTTTGATGATACAAAAGAAAAAGTATATATTAGTACTTACGTTGGAGCTAAGAGGAGACCTACACCAACGCAACTCCCTGAAAATTTCAAGAAAAAATAAAATTGTAAACTAATTACCAATATATATATATATATATAATTATAAATAAATTGGAAAGCAGAATTAAGACTTACCGATGATTCCCAATGTCGTATGTGTGATGTACACATCCATGTGTTCTAACAGAGGAGTATTAGAAGAAGGAGTATTGGAAGAAGAAGAAGAGAAAAAGGATTAGGAGGAGTATTAGAAGAAGAAGAAAAAGAACAAAGTATGAGATAAAATGTTACAATGATGATTGAATTATATACTAGTATATACGATGAGAAAGATTATTCACAAATTAAGAGATACTTGCTAATTAGATTTGTGTAGGTTAAGAATCTACATTTGATAAATTAGTTTAGATAAGTACTATTAGTAACTTGCATATATCATCTTTTCAGCCAAAAAAATGTGTTCCACTTTTTATATATCATATATCATGTATCATGACCCGACAATAGCTTATGTCAGCTTAGGGTTTCGAAAGATTAGGCGAAAACCTCAAATCCATTTTAACCCGACAATAGCTTATGTCCTCCACTTGTTTTAATAAACTAGTACAATTTAATTAATTTATGTTACTTGTGTTAGATGAAATGATGAAACACGTAGAAAGAAGATACAAAAGTCAATTGTATCGGATCAATGTTGTTTAATGTTTACTAGCTAGAGATCAAATTCTAGATTTGGCGGAAAAGAAAATAATAGAAATGAGATCACGTACTGACTCACTTGGGTGTCCAAAATCAGCGTTTGTTTATTTTTATTTTTTAAAATTATATTATGAATAAAAGATGATGCGAAGGGATATGGGTTATATATACATTCGATGTATAATCATGTCATCTTATTATTTATTCCATTGGCCATTTCATTATATACAACTTTGTACAATATTATTTAAACCTGTGAGATCTTAAAAGGTTAGGGCGACAATAGCTTATGTTAGTAGATATATATCCATTTCAACCCGACAATAGCTTACGTTAGCTTAGAACACTTTTGAATATATAGTTATATTAATTTTAGTTTACTAATTAATTGTTTACTTGATAAATAAATTAAAAACCCAAAGAATCTATATATAATCCTAAGTCTAAATGAAACACATAGACAGAAGAAACATGTTCTTCCTTTTTAACTATTAGGCTTTAGGGTGACAACCTCATATCCATTTTTAACCCGACTATAGCTTATGTTACCTTAGAAAACTTTTGAATATATAGATATATAAATTTTAATTTACTGATTAATTTTTTACATGATAAATAAATTAAAAACCCAAAGAATCTATATATTATCCTAAGATTAAATGAATCACATATAAAGAAGAAACAAGTTCTTCTTCTTTTCTAACGATCTTCATGTTTCAAAAGAACGTTTATAATTGAATGATTACAGATTAACAATATTGTTCGTCCCACGTATGTTGAACGAAAGTTTGCTTAGAACTATAGATTAATAACTTGTATCTTCCTTTTCAACCAAATGGACAAACAAAACAGTGCTCCACTTTTTTAATAAACTAGAACAATTTAATTAATTTAAATTACTTAATAATAAAAAGCCACTAGAAATCTAAATCGTTAGATGAAAAGATGAAACACGTAGAAAGACTATACAAGTCAATTGTATTGGACCAGTGTTATTTAAAGTGTACTAGATAGATATCAAATTCTAGATTTGGTGGAAAAGAAAATAATTGAATGAGTTCACTGACTCACTTGTGTGTCCAAAATTAGTGTTTGTTTGATTTCAGAAATATAGTAGGAATAAAAGATTATAAGAAAGGATAGGGGTTATATATATTCCATGTATATATTTATATACAACTTTGTAGAGTATATTATTTAAACCCTGTGAGATCTTAAAAGAACGCAGTAAAGTTACTAACAAAAATTAGAGGCTCATCACGTCACGCGAACAAAAACAAAAAAATAAAATCAAGAAGTCAGACAATATAGAACTAACAAAAACTGATACTCTTAGATCACAGTTTTAATTTTATTTTATTCGCCTTTTAAGGTTCTTTCATGTCAATTACGTACAATGGATAAACGTCCATGGGTTCCTTATAAATTTTAATACCATTAGATAAGTTCCGGATAAAATTTGTTGTGCATATTTCGTCCTGGCTCACGTCACTCATTTTGGCTTTTTATGATCTGCTATTTTGATTATATTGGTGAGGATTTTGTAATTTTCTTGATTTTAGTACATGTCTAAAGTGTGTAAAATGCTATTTAAAATTTCAGATATTTAAGGACTTCTCTCTTAACACACTCTTATCTTTTAGAGAGAGAAGAAAGATTTTCGGTGATAGCCGGATTTTTTGTTTTTTTGTTTCCGACAATCTTGTTACTCTTTTATGTTATGTCGGATTTGTATATTTCCATCTTAGTTATTATAGTTATTACTTAAGCTAAGTTTGGATTTTAGATTATGTTTTTGTCTTTCTTCTTTTTTCTACAAGAACTTCAGTCAGATCCCGCAATCGACTTAACTTATCTGAAGATGGAGTAATATTTTCACTAAAAAATTCTTCGTTGATGAATAACGGAGTAGATCTCCGAATAGGTCTAAAGGCGGAGCTTCAATCACAGATTTAGTTGAAGTCGGAACAGATCTGAATTTTTTTTAAGGATTCCAATCTTGCGGATGAAGAAGTTAGCGATGGTGGATCTGAAGTCCGGCAACGGAGCTGAGCCTGATCGTGGATCTGGTCGGTGACGATCGTGTCAAATCTCCTCTTTTAATCATAAACATTTTATAATAAATTAATTGATGACTTAATTCATTTTAAAAATGATAAAATGATAAATTTATTTTAATTTTATTTTCAGCTGATTTAATGGAAATATCTAAACTATTGCATCATTCATTTTTTTTAAATCTCAAAACATCGACCCCAAATTATTGAATTGGAGTACAAAAAAGAAAAACGTTTTCAGGAATTTCACGACCAAACTTTTTGACATTTGACACTTCTAATACTTGACATGTCTTTTTCTCTCTCCCAATTATTATCATTTTTTTCATTATTCATATTAATTTATCATAAACAAATCTCCTTTTTATTGGCGAAAAGAAAGTAAATTAATTCTTATTAACAATAATAATTATGAGGTTTTAGTCTATTTATATAAACTATTTGGATGATTATTCTTCTATACTTACTAAATTCATATTGGTTTTAACGGTAAGCTATATTATTTTTCTTCAGCTTATAAGTACAGTAGAACCTCTATAAATTAATACTCGGTAAATTAATAATCTCTAAAAATTAATAATTTTTTCCGGTCCCAAGATGAGACTAGTGTCATTTTGGACACAATTCAATAATATAATAAGATAATATTTTTTTTGAAAATCCTGTGTAAATATATGGTCCCATCAATAATATAAATTAATAATTATATAAGATTATCTATATATATATATATATATAGACACATCAATTTTTATTATAGTTCATTTTTAATATTTTTGTTATAGAAAAATCTTTGAGTGTTATTTCCAACATTATTAATTTATAAAGGTTTTATTGTAATATCTATTTAAAATTTTATTTTTATAGAAATAAATTGGAATAGTAGTAATACACTAATCTTATATTCCATCTGTTCAATTTTATGTGCTAAAAGAGAAAAGTTTACTTAAGTGCAAGTTTCTAAATGTGGAAAGTTTTGTAAAGTGGAAAGTCCTAAAAATGGTAAGTTTGATGTGAGTTAGAATTTGCCCATTTTTAGTGGTTGTGAGCATTGGTGGGGCTTGTGTGGCGGACTTTTGAGTTATTGTGTTGCCCATGTGTGACGGTCTTTAGAGACATTGTGTTGCCTTTGTAGCGGGCTATTTAGTCAATTGTGTGTGGGGGCTGTTTAGTCAATGTTTCCTATTTAGGCGGTCTTTCGGGATGTATGGTCTTCGTGACGGTCCTACAGGACGTATGGCCTATTTAGGTAATCCTTTGGGATGTGTGGTCTACGTGACGGTCCTTCGGGATGTATGGTCTTTGTGACGGTCCTTCGGAATGAGTGTTTTTTGTGATGGTTGTTCGAGATAAGTGGTCTTTGTGATGGTCCTTTGGGATGTGTGGCCTTAGTGGTGGTCCTTGTTAGGACAATTGCTTGGCCTTGGTGGCAGTCTGTTTAGAAATTTGTTGGCATTTTGGACGGTCCTATTTAGGACATTTGTTGGCCCTAATGGCGGCCCTTGTGGCATGTTGATGATCATTGTGTGGTCATGAGGTATTCTAGTGAGGGGATATGTGCTTGGTAGGACATTTTGTTGATTTATGTGAGATACAGGAGGGAGACCTGGTTAGGAGATAGGACTGAGACGTGTTTATAATTATTTGCTCTAAGGACAGTTGGTCCTGGACGACTCTTTGAGAACTTTAATTCTCCTAGTACCGTCATATTTTGAGACTTCGTGGCTTGAGAGTGTGACCGGTATATCGACTTCAGATGACGATCCGGAGGCGCACTATAGGATGACAACCGAGAGATGAATATTTGACTTCCTTTATATGTTATGGCATGCATGCTAAGGCCTGATAAAGAGCCAATAAAAACTCAAGGTTGAAACATATGAGTAAGGGAAAGTCCAAAATTCGAGAGCAAATAATGCCTAGAATGTGAGTCTATCGCTTAGAGGTAACCTTCATAGATCGGTCGGAGGAGGTGCGGACTGTGGAGACGGTTGCACGGGAGTCCTTGGATGATGGTTGTTCGAGATTCGAGGACGAATATATGTTGGTGGGGAAGAATTGTAATATTCACGTACCGAATTGACAGTTTTGGGAATGGGTGTTAAACGACACCAACATTTTCCGGTTCGGCCGGTTTGTTTTAAAATCAATCGAAATTAAATTGGTTGGGTTGGGAATCCCTAAACCAAAGTACTTAAAGGAGAATTTGACTTTGAGGGTTTATGTGGCAGCTCACTTGTCATTCCTAAGAGTTTTAGAAAAGGAGAAAAGAGTTCTTGAGAGTTTTAAACTTTTTGGGAGATTTCTTGGATTTGTGTGTGAGATCTGTTCCTGTGAAGTGGAGATCTGGTTTTAGGAACAAGAGAGAAGCTTTCTAAGAGGTTGGATTCGTCGGTTTTGGTCAGGAACTTCCTTCTAAAAAGGTAAGTGCATGACCATGGCTGATCTAAGCCTGAGATTCCTTTTTTTTTTTCATGTTTTATGGCTGTATTTGGTTGTTTCCTTGCATGTTTTTGGTTGGATCGTAGTTCCCATGGCTTATTATGGCTTTTGGGAGAGTTTGGGACGATTTAGAGGCGGGGAAAGGCGATGTACAAAGCTTTGGCTTCGAGCAAACCGCGTTTGCAGAGTCAGTGTCGATCGACACCATGTGGGTCTCAGTCGTCACTGATATATCATGGTTTTTGTGGTTTTTAACCATGATATAAGGAGTCTTTTAGAGTCTTTTGATGTGTTTTTAGGTTCTTTGAGAGTCTTTACAGGTTTTATAGGATTTTGGCATGAAAGGAGCAAAATGGAGCAATTAGAGAGATTTTGGAGCAATTCATCAAGGAAGAGAAGTTGGATTCGATTCAGAGTGATGGTGTCGATCGACACTGCCTTAGCATCGATCGACACCCCTGTTTATCCGACGAGAGAAGCCAATTTGGAAGTTTTACAATTCTGCCCAAAGATTTCCAAAATTGCAACACAAGTCCCTGACGTGTTTTAGGACATATATATATAGTTTTTGGGTTGTAGAAAACCCTTAAGTTATTTTCTAGCAGCTTTTTGAGAGAGAGATATTGAGAGCTTTTGGGAGAGAAAGAGATCTGAACTGCTTTTTTGTAGAGAAGAATTCTTGAACTCTCTTCTTAATTTTTAATATTTATTGCTTATTATTCAGAAAAGATGTTTTGTTCTTCATTAAACATGTCTGAGTAATTTGCTTGTTAGGTTTAGGGTTTTTTTCAGGGTTTTTCTCAGGGTTTTTATGATTTATTAGATCTGTGATTTTTAGGGTTCTTAATCCTTTATGATCTTCATCCTTGGTTGTTCTTCACAATAGTTCTTGATTGATCACCTAGAATTATTATCTTAGGAAAATTAATTGATATGAGAATATAATTGTTTTCCTAATTAAAACCATTGATGAGCAAAATTACTTTTTACAAAGAGATTTGAATTAGTGATTTTGTGAACTTTTCTAAACCTGTTCTTAAAGCTGATTTTTTAACTTGGAATTTTGCAAAGAGATTTGAATTTTATGGTTTTAAATTTTGATAATAATTGCAGTCAGAACTGAATTATTTTACCAAAAAGTTTGGAGTTCTAGATCTAATTTTTATTGCGTGAACCCTAATTAATTTATTGATTTAATACTTCATAAAAACCTGAGAAATTCCCTAGGCTTAACCTTTTGATTTCCTGAATTCACAACAAGTTTAGTTTAATATTTTGCATTGCTTTTATTGATTTAAACTATTATGTTCAACGTAATAACGAAACCCTATAATCTATTGTGTTTCATCTTGAGTCTTTGTGGATTCGACCCCTAAGTACTACATTGATCTCTTGTTTTAGAGAGTAGCTCCAGGGATTAATTTGAGCATATCAAATTTTGGCGCCGTTGTCGGGGACTCTTTGATCTACCATTAGATTTGAGTTTTTAATTTCGTCTAAATTTTTCTTTTTATTTTCTACTTAAACGTTTTTGTTTTTCTTCTCTTTGGTGTTTCAGGTGCATGCCTCCTAGACCTCACACAAGGAGCAACAAGACTGATCCTACTGTGAATCTTTCAAACCAAGAGTTGGGAAAACTTGAGCGTGAGAACAGAAAAGCAGCCAAATCCTTGAAGATGGTTAACACAATCATTCTGGTTCGTGATGAGGATGGTGCTTTGAGAGATCAAGAGGGCCACTTTCGCAATGAGCAGGGCCAAAAGCTTGATGCAGAGGGCAATGTGATTACTGAACCAGTTGTCAACCAGCAAGCTGTTGTCAATGAGGAGGTTAACCTTGGTATCTATCGACGCCAACCAGAGGGCAACGATCGACACCCACCTCCAGCAGATGTACGTGGAGCTGCCAACCACGCTTACAACCCGGTTCGAAGACAGGATCAAAACCGGGATCTGATCAGGACTATTGCAGACTTCAACAGAGCTGATTATGTATGAAAACCGCTCTGCTTGCAGACTTCAACAGAGTTTAGGTGGCAATTTTTAGGGTTTGTTAGATTTATATTCTTGTTTATTCTATGCTTTAATTCTAAGTCTTTACTTAATGCTTTAAGTTAGCCTCATGAACTAACTATGATCTAAAGT
Organism: Camelina sativa; assembly: GCF_000633955.1. NCBI lineage: Eukaryota > Viridiplantae > Streptophyta > Magnoliopsida > Brassicales > Brassicaceae > Camelina > Camelina sativa. The sequence continues at coordinate 11,378,027 of NC_025700.1, forward strand.
GTGTGTGCTTTGCCCAAAGCTTGCATATGTGCTTGACCTAGCTTAGATGTATGGGGAGACATAGGAAGCACATACCCCTTACGTATGGAATTCCATGGATTAGAATTGAACTTGTTAGCTTGTAGAGATCTTTGACGGCTAGCTTGAGAACTTTAAGTTAACGGTTCATTAGTGTTTCGTAGTCCAAGTATTAGATAAACAAACTAACCCTAAAATTTCCTAGATAGATAGATCATTGAACCCCTGCGATTTTCCCTTGATAACCAATGCTTGTTTTTATTTATTTTACTTGCTTTTTATTTACGTTTATTGCTTACTATGACAGTGACAACCTAAAACTCCATTTTTATTGAGTCCTAGCCTTACTTACTTCCGACGGATTCTCTGAACATCATCTCTCTCTCTGTGGGATCGATCCTTAAATACTACTACCGATTAGCTGTGCACTTGCAGCAGTTGTGTGGTCTTTTTAAGGTAAANTCGCAATGAGCAGGGCCAAAAGCTTGATGCAGAGGGCAATGTGATTACTGAACCAGTTGTCAACCAGCAAGCTGTTGTCAATGAGGAGGTTAACCTTGGTATCTATCGACGCCAACCAGAGGGCAACGATCGACACCCACCTCCAGCAGATGTACGTGGAGCTGCCAACCACGCTTACAACCCGGTTCGAAGACAGGATCAAAACCGGGATCTGATCAGGACTATTGCAGACTTCAACAGAGCTGATTATGTATGAAAACCGCTCTGCTTGCAGACTTCAACAGAGTTTAGGTGGCAATTTTTAGGGTTTGTTAGATTTATATTCTTGTTTATTCTATGCTTTAATTCTAAGTCTTTACTTAATGCTTTAAGTTAGCCTCATGAACTAACTATGATCTAAAGTGTGTGTGCTTTGCCCAAAGCTTGCATATGTGCTTGACCTAGCTTAGATGTATGGGGAGACATAGGAAGCACATACCCCTTACGTATGGAATTCCATGGATTAGAATTGAACTTGTTAGCTTGTAGAGATCTTTGACGGCTAGCTTGAGAACTTTAAGTTAACGGTTCATTAGTGTTTCGTAGTCCAAGTATTAGATAAACAAACTAACCCTAAAATTTCCTAGATAGATAGATCATTGAACCCCTGCGATTTTCCCTTGATAACCAATGCTTGTTTTTATTTATTTTACTTGCTTTTTATTTACGTTTATTGCTTACTATGACAGTGACAACCTAAAACTCCATTTTTATTGAGTCCTAGCCTTACTTACTTCCGACGGATTCTCTGAACATCATCTCTCTCTCTGTGGGATCGATCCTTAAATACTACTACCGATTAGCTGTGCACTTGCAGCAGTTGTGTGGTCTTTTTAAGGTAAAAGATTTTGGAGCGAAATAAACCACGCATCACAAGCTTTTTGGCGCCGTTGCCGGGGAGAGATTGTTGTTTACAAGAGTCTAGGAACTAGAGTAACGTCTAGGACACCTTGCTTTTAATTTTTTTGTTTTTGTTTTTCATTGTTTCAGGAGCCCTTGAGGATGAATCTTGACGCTCTCCCAGGAAATTTTGAGAACCTTACTATTGCTGAGCTCATGTCACACTATCGAGCCACGGACGGAGACCCATCCGGTCTGCAAGCTCACTCGCTGCACGGTTCATGCATTGGTCACTCTCGACCATCCGTTGTACCATCACTTAGGCAACCTTGTCACAGTTCTTTCACTCGACCATCTGGAGGCCGAGCACCACATGGACCAGCTTACTGCCAAGCTGACCACTCTTACACGCCGTACCACACGGACGTACCATGCTTTGAAACGGACCAGTACCTTGATCAGCAAGAAGTCATGCAAGTCGATGTCAATGAAAACTTTTTCTATGACACTCGCAAACCAATCACTTCAAGGAGTTTTTACACTGAAGACAAGCTCATGAAGATGATGGATGAACTTATATCAAGTCAAGAGGAGGCTGATAAAGTTCTAAATGCTAAGTTGGATAAGATGATCATTGAGTTTGGAGCTAAACTCGAGATTATCACCAAGGACGTTACACGCTTGGAGGAGCAAATCAATGTTGTCAACAATCAGGTTTTAAACCATATGTAGTACATTGATGATGACAGAACGAAGATTATCAATATGGGCTACACCATTGACACCATCGAGAGCCGCTTAGAATGGAAGGTTGAGGCCTTACAAACCTTATTCAACAACCCGGACGAACACAACAATTGGAGCTATGATCAAGTATTTCAACCTGCTGATGCTGAAGAAGAATATGGAGCCTCACTTGAGTACCCAACCGATCCTAACAAGTCCATGGAGTGGACTAGAGAAACAGATTACCCAACCGATGAGGAAGAAGCTTATTTCAAGGAGAGAGCTATAGAATATGAAGATTTGCCAAGAGAGAATGATGAGTCTTATGATCTATCATATACTAAAGAAGATGGAGAAGAAGAACTCAAAGACTTCTACTGTTGCATGACATATCATATCCCTAATGAAGATGTTACCGAAAACCCCAATTTTCGACAATATCAACACCAAGAGGAAGCTTTCTACCGAGGTAACCCTAGAACTCGACCACCTCCAGCACCTTATGATGTTTATGAAAATTGGGAACCTGTCCCAAGTCACCGTCCAAGCCGTTTCCAAAGACCTTACCCAAGGAGAGCCGATACCAATTTAAACCGCTCATACCAATACCAAGACCCTTTCTGACTGCCACACCAAGTCTATCAAGACAATTTTCATGAGTCTACACAACAAAAAGCTGAAGAAGAGATGATGTTGAACTTTATAAGTCAGATGACAAACTCTCTAGATGAGACTGTGAAGATACTACATGGAAATCTTGATAAAATCCAATCTGATTTATCGGGAAGAATGGATGCCCTTGCTGTTGAAGACTTGAAGTTAAAAGAATAGAGGAGAAAAATTCTAAAACTGCTGAAGCCATGGAGAGGAAGCTCCATTGTCTTGAAGAAGAAAAAAACCAACATTCAAAAGATATAAGAGAAAACGCTAAGGATGTTAGCTAGTGCAACATGAGGATTAATACCTTGGAGAGCCGTTGCTATAGCAATTCCGAAGCCATTCTTAACAAGACCCTCAACCTGTGCAGCCATATGGAGAAATATGAAGAAAGAGCTAAGAAAACCGAAACCAAAGTGGAAGAAATTGGTAAACGATTTGATACCTTGGGAGACACTCTAACCGAAGAGTTCACTAGTTTTCTTGTCCCGCTACTTGAGTCTAACATTGGATCTAGGCAAGTTACCATTGAAAGGAGAATCAAGTCTCTTGAAGAGAATCTAGAGAGCTCAATCTCGTGTGTTGCTGGACACACCAAAGAAGAAAATCCGATTGATGGAGAAGAAGAAGGAAGAAAGAAGGAAATCTTTGACGAAAAAGGAAAAAATTCATGTTTCCTTTTAGAAAAGAGAAACCTTGGCTTTATAAAAACAAGAGAGAACCCTACTCCTCCTCTACACGACCACGACTTGGAAGCTGCTCAAGCCACCGAAGAACCTCAAAAAGATTTTTTGAGAGATAAGTTACCATTTTCGATGGAGACCAAGAGTTTTGTACCCGATTTGCAAGAGATCTCTCCAGAAGAAGAAGTTTCGATCCCTACCAAGAGTTTCTTTGCTGTAACAACTCTTGAAGCCTCACCACCACAAGACCTAGAAGGTTTAGGAGAGGAAGAAGTCGCTGAAGAAGAGGAGTATGAAACCGATTATGAAGATGAGCCCATTGGAGATGATGGATCCGATTTTTCTAACCCTCAACAAGGAGAACCAGAAGCTGAGCCGATCATAGAAGAAGAAGAGGAGCACCAAACCTCCAAGTTTTGGAGAGATACAAACAGTCTTTAGATGGGACGAGCCCCCAAGAGACAAGTTTAAGACTTTGATGAAAGCTATTCCACCCCACATCTCATTCAAAGAAGCATGGACAAGGTTCCCGTTGAAGCGTTTCTTCATGGAGAGCTATATTACCGAAGAACATGTGGAGGATCACTTTAGAGAAGCAAGAATATCTCTCTATCCAAACGCACCAGCCGAGACTTAAAAACAATGGCGTAGAAGACGCATTAGCGAGGAAAACTTGGAGAAGTTCAACAAAGCTGTTAAAGCTTTACCCCTTGGTACGTCTTTCATGAACGCTTGGTGCCAACATGATATATCTCGTTTATTTTTGGAAAGCAGAGAATCAGTAGAAGATATTAGAGATTTGTTCCTAAAAGCCTTGGAACCTGAAGATTTGCAAACAGTACACAAAGTGGAGAGCCCTGACCGATTTCTCATCACTTGTTCCATCAATGGAGTTAAATTCGAAGATGCATTATGTGATTCCGGTTCATGTATCAACATTATGTCAACCGATGCTGCTAGGAAGATTGGCTTAAGACATTTAAAACCCTCGGACATACGCATAGGACTCGCCAACTCCTCATTCACAATACCCGAAGGAATGGTCCAAGACATCCTTGTGAGAGTTGGAATCTGCAATGTTCCAACTGATTTTCAAGTTATCAATGCTGAGAAAGGAATGTTTACACCACTTATCCTTGGAGGAGCATTCCTAGCCACCGCTGGAGCCGTCATGGACTGGCCTAACCGAAGAATGACTCTCACCCACATCAATGGAGACATTTTCTATGAAGCTAAACCATTCAACCCGCCAACTCGACGGTGTAGAGAAGAAGACAATGCAAGAGAGCCACCTGATGCCTACATTGGAGAAAGATCCAAGAGAGCTTGTCTAAGGACAACCCACTCTCCTCACCCTGCTTGAGAAAGCTAGCCAACGTCAAGCCAACGACGTTAAACAAGTACGCTTCTTGGGAGGCAACCCATGTCTAGTAAGTTTTTATTTTTAGGATTTATTTTCTTTTATTTTTAATATTTTTGCATTTTAGTTTCAGGTTTTTATATAAAAAAAAAACAACACAAAAAAAATAGAAAACAGAAAAGCAAAAAAAAAAAAAAGGAGGAAGAAGATCCATAGATTGGCAATGCACACTATGTCTAGTGGCAAGCACCACCTACTGACCGGCCATGTCCAACTTGACCGATGAAAGCCGACGGCGACATATCATCACAATCCTCATGTGAATGATGGTGAGAGTCCCCACCAGCCATACCAACCATAGCCGATGCCATGTCCTGTACCGTGTACCGCGTACCGTCTCTAGTGTACCGCGTTCCACCACCGTACCTGCTGTTGCTGTCCGCGATCGTTCACCCGTGTACCGCGAGACAAATCTGAACCACCACCATCCTTACCACCTACCATCACCATTCTTTTATTTAGATATGTTTTTATTATTTTTATTTTATCATTATTATTGATGGTTTTAGGTTTTTGTTTCAAGGAGGATGCATTTAGAGATATATCAAATAGAATTCGATTGAACTTAGCCTAGTTCATACTCGATGTCAAGCAACCAAAGGAAGTACAAACGGTTAGTCACCATATTTTCATTACCACAGCCGAACTCTAGACAAAATTTTGGGCAACCATAAAATGTCTAAGAAGTCGACACAACACATTCCATCAAGGTGCTATTGTTCTTAAACCCTATACTTTTCCTTATGATTTTTAATCCTCAACTCTTTCTTTTTTCCCACCGAGGACGATGTGATTTAAGTCTGGGGGGAAGGATGTTCCATTCTATACTAATGCTACTTTCTATTTTGTTGACTTGAGACATTTTTCCATTTTTTACATCAATAATTTTGACATTTTTATCGAGTCATTTTTTTTTATTGAGTCAAAACTAGTAGGGAATTATGATCTTATTCTAACGGTTTATTTGATTTGGATAACACTCTTATGACTCTTGATTGTGCTTGACAACAGAACCAAAGTTTGGAAAGACTGTGAGCCGACTCAACAATCCCCCAAGTCCCTATTCGATGGATATTCAGATGATCTAACGTTGGCTCTATATTTTATAGGACCTAAATCGAACTTAATTATCAAGCCCTGGGAATTGGTATACATTGGACTAGATCTATACATTCAAGCCACACAAGACATTGCACTTCTTCAATAGTATGTTCCCCTCTCTTTTCCCTTCAATACTAAAAAAAAAA
>NC_025700.1:11384374-11386959 GCF_000633955.1 Camelina sativa
GGCCATACAAGACAGTGCAATTTTTCAAAGTATGTCTCCCCTCTCTCTTCCCTTCAGTGCTAAAAAAAAAGAGAATAAAAGATGAGATGATTTTGATCAGTTTAGAGAGGTAGGTAAATTACCTGTGACCTCATTATTCTACTCTTGAGTCAAATGATCACACAAAGCTTGTAAGCGAGGGGTAGGTAAATTACCGATGACCCCAGTATTCGCCTACACCTTTGATTTAAAAAAAAGAAGAAGTGAGAAAAAGGAGAGGAAAGGAATCATACGAAGAAAGTCTTGGCTTGAAGAGAGTCTACAAGCCATTGATCGATTTCCCCTTGGTGAGATTTCACTTTTTATTATTGCTTAATTTATGTATAGAGATGACAATTGAGATTCTGGAGACTCTAAAGAATTGTGGGATCAAGGAGCGTTGATGACTCTCATGACGGATTACAAATGTAAGTTCCTAATGTCAAGGCGAAGAAGAGTGCAAAGACAATATCCCCAAAGATAAGTGAATTACCATTTTACAAAATCTCTTTTCCATGATTTATTCTGATTATTTGCTTGATGACAAGCAAAGTCTAAGTCTGGGGAAGTTGATAACATCATTATTTTACCCATTTTAGTTATAGTTTTAGTATGCATTTAGGAAGAGTTTGATATGATTTCAATGTTTTAATGTCTATTATCAATTATTTTAGGTTTCAAGAAGGTTTCACAGGTTTTATAGCAAAAAGGATTAAAAGACAAGAAAGTACGTTTTAGGAAAGATTCAGAGCTTTACAGTACGGGCTACGTTTGAAGAACTTTCAAAACTCACATTTCGACATACTTGGTATCTGTGGAAAGCTGGAAGACTCATCTTTCTCTTCGAAGTAGAATTAAGTCAATCCGATCATTCTACCGGAATTTATGCCCGATTTACCGAGACGTATCTTAAACCGACGTAAGGAGAACCATCAAGCCAAAGGGCTTTCATCGAAGGCCTGACCAGCGACCACCACGGCGGCCCAGTCCAAGTCTTCACCACGTTCTAGAACATTTCTATGCCGCCCCTTGCCATGCACTTAAAGAAGAAAAGACATTTCTACCCTTACAAAACCCTAAACCTAGAAAAAACCCTATAAATAATCTTCTAAGCCCTAGGTTTAGGGTGTGCACATTTTGGAGCAGCCAAGAGACACGACCAGAGGAGCAACCGACGACCAGACCCTTCTCTCGTTCCTCTCTTTGAAGCTTTGAAGTCCACCTACTCTTTTCTATTCTATTTATTTTGTTCTTTGTTTCTAAAGGAAGAAGATCCTACACTTTGTTTGACAATCATTGAAGTAATATCTAAATCTCCTTTCTCTATTTATTATTTTATGTTTATGAGTTTTTTAAACCTTGCTTTGATGATTCCCTTAAACATGCTAGAGTAGTTTTCTAGTTGGGTTTAAAAAGATAATCAAAGGGGGAGATGATCTTAGTTTAGGTGGCAATTTTTAGGGTTTGTTATATTTATATTCTAGTTTATTCTATACTTTAATTCTAAGTCTTTGCTTAATGCTTTAAGTTAGCCTCATGAACTAACTATGATCCAAAGTGTGTGTGCTTTGTGAAAATCTTGCATGTGTGCTTGACCTAGCTTAGATGTATGGGGAGAAATAGGAAGCACATACCCCTTACCTATGGAATTCCATGGCTTAGAATCGAACTTGTTTTAAATGCTTTGATCTATGCATCGTTGCCTGCGACAGTTGAGTAACAGAGTGTAGAGATGTTTGACAGTTAGCTTGAGAACTTTAAGTTAACGGTTCATTAGTGTTTCGTAGTCCAAGTTTTAGATAAACAAACTAACCCTAAACTTTCCTAGATAGATAGATCATTGAACCCCTCCGATTTTCCCTTGATGCCCAACGCTTGTTTTTATTTATTTTACTTGCTTTTTATTTACATTTATTGCTTACTACGACAGTGACAGTCTAAACCCCCATTTTTATTGAGTCATAGCCTTACTTACTTCCGACGGATTCTCTGAACAACAACTCTCTCTCCGTGGGATCGATCCTTAAATACCACTACCGATTAGCTGTGCAGTTGCAGCAGTTGTGTGGTCTTTTTAAGGTAAAAGATTTTGGAGCGAAATAAATCACGCATCAGAGATCTGAGGCTGAGTACGTGGGAGAATGAAACTAATATCTTTCTTGGTGTGTGAAATGGAATGTGAATGAATGATATAATGAAGAACAATGGTGAAAGCAAGGTGTTTCAATTCCCCTTATGCAGTTGTAGTATAAGAGGTGTCAATCCAATCTGAGTGTTTGCAAGCAATCAGGATGTGCATATATGTCTAGGTCAAGCCAAATATTAAGGATGTTTGTCACTAACAATCCTATGATGAAATGTAAAATGCAGAATGTAAAAGCTACTAGAACTAGGTGCTAAATGTAAATGAAACAGAATGATTATAACAGTTATGAAGCTAGAACAGAAATAGAAACTATGGTAATGAACTAATGCAAGGCAAGTAATGAACAGGACACTAAGTAAATGCAACAGAAATGCAACTAGAATGAGACAAGAGATAAGACAGGACAACTACAAAGCATAAA
>NC_025700.1:11387985-11402367 GCF_000633955.1 Camelina sativa
GTTATAGGACCAGCATTAAGAACATCTAGCCTAGAAGAGATCTACAACAATCAAGCTTGACCAAATCAAACAAACCTCAAACACAACCCATCCTAACCCATCCTCAAGATCCTAAGCAACTACTCACAAGAACACATGATGAACAACAAAGTAATAAACCCAGAAAATACCGAAACTTGCATCAATAGAAAGATAAAGCAAAGATCTACAATATTGAAGAAGGAATCAAACACGAATTCTTAATATCTTGAAAGTTATGGACCCAACAAAATCCAAGAATCTTATGTTTTTCTCCTTCAAGGAGGTACAAGATCTAAAAATAAAAGTGCAAAAGGAATAATTCCCAAAAGGGTAAAAACTAGGTTTTTTGACTATCTAAAAAGCTGGACTCTTTGTAGCTGCAGGGTACAAGGCCTTTAAATAGAAAAAGTAGTGGAAGCCCTAAAAATGCTAAAAGACAAAACAACTAGGCGGCTCGGCCAACTCGACCCGGTGCTCGGTCGAGTGACCGGTCGAGTTGGGTTTTCTTGTGCTCCTTCCACTCGGTCGAGTCACTCTCAGCACACGGTCGAGTGTCTGGTCGAGTGGGCAGTCGAGTGGGACTCCGGACCTTGGTTCTCCAGCCTTAACTCCTTTGCTTTCTCCTCATGATTGCTTCACTTCTCCTCAGCATTGCTTCCATGCTCCTTAGGCTCCAAAATCACCTGTTTATGCAAGAAAAGATGCAAATGCAATGCAACTACACTCTAATGCAAGAACAATCCTAAAACTATGCAATAATGGTCAAAAAGGATAGCAAAGGATGCAAAAGATGTGAATATATTAAGGGAAAACAGGGTAAAATATGTGAACATCAACACCCCCAAACTTAGTCTTTGCTTGCCCTCAAGCAAATAAACAAGACATAAGAAGGTAGGTGAGGGTTGAAAGTGGGATCTCAGCTCCTAAAGCTTGCAAATAAACCAGCTAGAATCAATGTCCAAGTTACTAGTACTATGATGCAAGTTGAATGAGCTGTACTTAAAGACTTTAGACAAACCTATCACAACCTTTACTGATTTGAGCCTTAGATGTCCACATGCATTCAAATCAACCATTTCCTTTAACATTCATTTAATCAAGAACATGGATCAATCTTATGCAATGTTTTAAACTCATTTGGCTTGGAAATAAAGGTTTAGAGACAATGATGGTCTCTGTTTAGAGTGGGGCTTATCAATATCAAGGTTCTCTCATAAAAAATGGATTGAGCTTTAGAAGAATGCTAAAGGTAAGAACACTTAGACACATACAAGAACAAAACCTTGTCTACCCAAAAGTAACCCAAGTGTTTGATCCTATCATTCTAAGCCCAAATGATCCTAGTTCTACCCTTTATCTTCTTCTCTTCTCAAATACCCTTTTCTCTTTTGTTTTCAAGCCTTAGGAGAGGTTTCTTATTTGATCTTTCAAGTGGAATGGGAGATTCTTAATTATTTGCTATGGTTCTCTTTTCTTCTTATTCTTAAGACATAAAAGCATTTTGCTATACTGTTCTTTTTCTTTCTTTCTTTTCTTTGACTGAAACCATCTTTAAACAATATCATACTTCCCATTCTTTCAATAGACTTTGATTTTACTTAAACACATTCCCCTCCTAAAGACTCTAACCTTTTCTTTCTCTTTTCCTGTTTTCTTTTCTTTGTTTTTCAAACAACCAAATCCCAAACCCAACAATGAAATCACCTAGTCCTATCTAGTTTGGAAAATGCAAACTAGAACTACACAAGGCATTATTCTTGTCAGTTCAAACCTAACACTTTCTACCAAGCTCAATCCCAAAATAGGTCTTACACACTCAAGAATAAACATGGCTTGAAAGAAGGGTTGGTTAAGGGTATTGGAAACTGATTTTAATGATTTAATCAGCTACTTGGATCAACAAGAGTGGTAAAAAGGAGAAAGATGATCCAAATATGTATATGGTATCCATGAGTTTAAAGCAATGCACAAACTGATAATTACAAGTCAATATTAGGTTCATATAAATAGGAAATGGCATCAAATCACAACATGCTTCAATTTAGACCAAATGCAATGCAGGAATTCAAGGCTTGGTTCAATCTTATGCTTCTAACTACTCAACTAGCATCAAAGTACTATTAACTTGGGCATTGATCCTAGTTTAGTGAATTAAACAAGCTAACAAGGCAAAACTCATCATAGATCCCTAATGCAAATAATTAACAGTCCTACATGAAACATGCTAAACAAGATGTTATTATGCAATGCAAACTACATGAACACTCTTTTTTTTTATAAAGATTTTTGCAAAAAATTTCAAATTTTTAGGGGTTTTCTATGCCTTAGATGCTATGCAAATACTAACATGATGATGCTAAAAATTTGAAATAAGAAAACAAAACACAACATCAAATGCTATCTCAAACCCTCCCCCAAACTTAAATCACACAGTCCTCTATGTGAAAGAAATTTGTAAGAGGATTCAAGACCAAAAACAAAACACAACATCAAATGCTATGATATTTACAAGTGAAGGTGATAGTGGTACCTCAAGGATTGGAGAAGAAGCTGTCCACATCCTCATTCATGTTGTCAAATGTGTAGTTGGGGTCTGGTTGGTGACTTTGAGAAGATGATTGGGGCAGCTCGATGATGGCAACCGACTGGGACTCGGTCGAGTACGTGCTCGAGTGGGGGGGTCGAGCTGGACTGCGAATCTCCTTTTCTTCTTCTAATTAAACTCCCTTGCTTCCCTGACCATGAAAACACCAAAACACAAATCAAAATACCAAAAACCCTAAACAATATGTACAAAGATACCTTAGGGACTTCCTCCCTAGTGAGCTTGTTTAAAGTCACTAAGCTTGACTTTTGATGCCTTTTCAGGCTTGGTTTGGAGTCCAAGGAGGTGTTGAAATCCCCCTGGTTCTACTTGATAACCTTGGTGCTGTTTCTTGATCACTACCTCCTTAACACTTGAACCATGTTTCTTCTTAAACTTGAGTCTTGGTCTTGCCTTCTTCAAAGACCTCTTGTTGAGCTGAACTTGAAGTTCCTTCACTAAACCAGCTAACACTTGAACTGATTCCTTGAGCTCTTGGATAGTCTTGGCTTGGGCTGAACCTTTAATCCTAGGGTCCTCTCCATCCTCAAAAACTTCAGAACTAGCTTTTCTCTCTACCACAAAGTGCTGACCTTCAATAGTAGGTTGATATGTTGAATTCTTGATGTCAAACTTCATAGTGAAGTCTTTAGCAAGGTGGAGCTTGATGGTTCCCATCTTAACATCAATTACAGCCCCAGCTGTGGCTAAGAATGGTCTCCCCAAGATGAGAGGATCTTCTGGCTCTTGATCCATGTTCATGATCACAAAATCAGTTGGAATCCTAGCCTCCCCTATCTTAACTGGAAAATTTTCAATTCATCCAAGCACATCCCTCTTTGATCCATCTGCTAGGCCAATATAGAGATTTCAGGGCTTAAAATGTTCATACCCCAACTTCTCAGCAACTGAATATGGCATTAAGCTCACTAAAGCTCCCAAGTCACATAGACACTTGTTGAAGTGCATATAACTGATGGAACAAGGTAGGTTAAATGTCCCTGGATCTTCAAGCTTTGTTGGGATAATAGCTTTTCCAATCTCTTTCAAATCCTTCATGTCTTGATCTTGAGCCTTATGCTTGGATAATTCAAGAAGCATGTCCTTGAGGACAGGATGTTGAGCATATTTTTCCAAGGGAGGTCCTCTCTCTTCCTCTTTCTTCTCAATGACAACCTCTTGTTGTATAGCCATCACTTCCTTCTTTTCAATCACTTCCTCTTGTTGCAAAGCCATCATTTCTCTTTTCTCAATAATTTCCCTTAGTTCCTTCAGCTTTTGTGCCTTGAAACGTCCTGGGAATGGTAGAGGTGGTTTGTAAGCAGGAGTAATGTATCTAGCAGGCTTAACAGCTTCTGTGTCTTTAACTCGATCGGTCACTCGGTCATGTACTCGATCGTGTGTGTGGTCGAGCACCTGGTTGAGTGGTTTCTCTGCTTCAGTCTACTGAGTAAAACCTTCACTTTGGGCTTCAATTAGTGATGAATCCTCCCCACCTTGAACCTCACTGTCCTCAGTGACAACTTCTTCATAGAAGTGAATCGCTTTAGCTGTAAACTCCCTTGGGTTTTGACTAGCTGGTCCAGGAAGTTGGTTTGGCGTAGGAGCGGAAGTGGAATCAATGTTGCTCGCCATGTACTTGACCTTAGAGGTCAGACTCTCAAGCTTGTTACTCAGGTCCTTAGAATAAGAATTCAACGTTTGGGTCAGTTCAGCAAACTGCCTTGCTTCCTCAATCTGCTTATTGGCTTGCCCAAGCAACAGTTGTTGCATCATAGCTCTTAAGTCAGGTTCTTGGGCTTGTGAGGTCTGAAACATTGGAGGGTGACACCATTGGTGGGTACATAATGGAACATGCTGCTTTGAAACATGATTACTGACTCGAACTGTCACTCGGTCGAGCACTGGCTCGAGTTGAAGGTCGAGTCGATTGAGATGAGAAGTCTATTTAAATCCGGCTTCTGACTCGATCAAGTACTCGAGCACCCACTCGGTCGAGTGGTGGTCGAGTTGAAGGTCGAGTTGGTACCTGAAACTCAATACAACCAAGCAGAAGAAGAATCGAGATTAGTAGCGAACAAGGGGACAAAGGAACTTAATCTTAGACTAATATTGACCCTAATTGTCACAAATAAACACTCAAATCGGCAACAGCGCCAAATTGAAACTAATATCTTTCTTGGTGTGTGAAATGGAATGTGAATGAATGATATGATGATGAACAATGGTGAAAGCAAGATGTTTCAATTCCCCTTATGCAGTTGTAGTATAAGAGGTGTCAATCCAATCTGAGTGTTTGCAAGCAATCAGGATGTGCATACATGTCTAAGTCAAGCCAAATATTAAGGATGTTTGTCACTAACAATCCTATGATGAAATGTAAAATGCAGAATGTAAAAGCTACTAGAACTAGGTGCTAAATGTAAATGAAACAGAATGATTATAACAGTTATGAAGCTAGAACAGAAATAGAAACTATGGTAATGAACTAATGCAAGACAAGTAATGAACAAGACACTAAGTAAATGCAACAGAAATGCAACTAGAATGAGACAAGAGATAAGACAGGACAACTACAAAGCATAAACGAAAGTTCTGGGGATGAACTCGAGCAAGCACTCGATCGAGTGTAGATCGAGTGCAGGGTCGAGCTGGACAAATCCGGAAAACAGAGCAATGCAAGAAAAACAGAGCAATACAAAAGCAATTCAAACAACGATCAAACAACAGGATTTAAACTAGGAAATCAATAAACAAGGAAGGTCTTGAGGAGGGATTCATGGGCTGGACTATGATTGAGGTCATCTAACTTGGTCAACAAATCTCAAACAACTTGAGCTAATCTCTAGACATATATTTCTAAGACATGTTTAATCCACTCTCATGGCAAGAAACAATCAAACTCATGCATCTCTAGACTTGTTCTCACAAAGTAAAGAATCTACACAAGCAGGCATTAAGCAATATGTCAAATACCAAACAAGACTTCTAATCTCTTAGCAAGCCTAATGATAGTCTCTAGATCTAGCCTTATCTATGCTCCTTAGACATTGGTGTGATGCTAAGAGGCTTGAAATCAGATCCTACCCTCTCAGATATAGGATCAGCATTAAGAACATCTAGCCTAGAAGAGATCTACAACAATCAAGCTTGACCAAATCAAACAAACCTCAAACACAACCCAGCCTAACCCATCCTCAAGATCCTAAGCAACTACTCACAAGAACACATGATGAACAACAAAGTAATAAACCCATAAAATACCGAAACTTGCATCAGTAGAAAGATAAAGCAAAGATCTATAATATTGAAGAAGGAATCAAACACGAATTCTTAATATCTTGAAAGTTATGGAACCAACAAAATCCAAGAATCTTATGTTTTTCTCCTTCAAGGAGGTACAAGATCTAAAAATAAAAGTGCAAAAGGAATAATTCCCCAAAGGATAAAAACTAGGTTTTTTGACTATCTAAAAAGCTGGACTCTTTGTGGCTGCAGGGTACAAGGCCTTTAAATAGAAAAAGTAGTGGAAGCCCTAAAAGTGCTAAAAGACAAAACAGCTAGGCGGCTCGGCCAACTCGACCCGGTGCTCGGTCAAGTGACTGGTCGAGTTGGGTTTTCTTGTGCTCCTTCCACTCGGTCGAGTCACTCTCAGCACACGGTCGAGTGTCTGGTCGAGTGGGCAGTCGAGTTGGACTCCGGACCTTGGTTCTTCAGCCTTAGCTCTCTTGCTTTCTCCTCATGATTGCTTCACTTCTCCTCAGCATTGCTTCCATGCTCCTTAAGCTCCAAAATCACCTGTTTATGCATGAAAAGATGCAAATGCAATGCAACTAAACTCTAATGCAAGAACAGTCCTAAAGCTATGCAATAATGGTCAAAATGGATAGCAAAAGATGCAAAAGATGTGAATATATTAAGGGAAAACAGGGTAAAATATATGAACATCAGAGAAGCTTGTTGAGGGACTATTATTTATGGGGTTAGAGTTAGAATCTTCCTGTTTGAACGGTGAGTGCATGACCAAGTCTTATCTAAGCTTGAGAATTCTTTGTTTCTTTGTCCTATGAGTGGTTTGATTGATTCCTTGCCTGTTTCTGTTTGATTCGTGGTTCCTTTGGTCATTAATGGCTTCTAGGTTAGCCTTGGCCGCAATGGAGGTGGTGGAAGGTAGAGATCTAACACTCAACTTCGAGGAGACCGTGGCTGCGGGATCAGTGTGGTGACAGCACGAGTGCTTTAGCGAGTGTCGATCGACATCATGTGGAAGTTTCGAATGACACAGCTAGGTTTTTGGCCTTATCAAGATGGGTGATTGACACCAGAAAGCTGTCGGTCGAAACCAACCATTAGTAGGTGGTTGATACTTTTTTGTTCTTGGTTTCATTGTGATTGTTGTTGTTTGTTGATTTGTGAATTATCTATGCTTGTGTGTATAACCCAATAGATGGGAGGATTGACTCACTAAATATTTGTGGAAAATTATGCTTCTCTTTTGTGTTGTGATGCAGGTAAAAGGAAAGTGTGATCGTGGAATCAAAGAGATGAAGAGGAGGGTGTTCTAGTGGCTCGATTGGTTAATGTCTAGCTTCTGTTAGGTTTCTAGAGTTGTTTCCTTAGAATGTTACCTATGTTAATGGTTCCTTGGTTCATGTGTTGTGTTGGAATTGTTGGTTTATGGTTTGTAGACAATTTTGATTATTGATAATTGGTTTGTTGGTTATTGGATTATTGTTGGATAATTGTTGGTTTAATGTTTGTTATTTCCGCAGTTTGCATTGAATGATGTTAGGTTGTTAGTTAGTATAGGATCACTAGTTAATTACTATTTAATATATATATATATATATAAGTAAGGTCATTTCAGTTAGTATAAGTTGTCAATTGGTGGGAAGGTTCTTAAAGGGTGAGGAACGCCAGGCGCACCAATAACCTACTGGTGGATTGGGATATTCACAGTGATGGGTTAGGATCGATGCCCTGCAGGGCCAGCCTGGGGTCCGTTGGAGCGGCTAGCGGCGGAGGGGGGGGGGCTAGCAAGGTCCACAGATGGTCCGTTTGGGGCGGCGAGTAGTGGGCTAGTGGGGTCCGCGGGACGGGTTGTCACATAAAAATCGAATGGTTTAGGTTCATTGTGTTTTACGTTGCTGATGTTTGGAATGCATGCTTTGATTAATTCTGTGAGTTACTCAATTATCTCTGACATGGGGTATTAAGACATCCTCTTTAAACCTTCAATGAGATTTCACGGTAAAAGTTGTGTTGTTTGTGTTGTTTAGTTTGTTTTGTTGCTTAGCCTTTTATCTTTGGTAGTTCTGATGGTTAGAGGTGGATTTCTTGCTGTTCATGGGGTCGAGGCCATGTGGGTAGCGAGACTGTGGATCAGAGTGTGACAGCTGACAGCATTGGAGCCGGTGGAGCTGGTGTGTCGATGCCAGGTTTGTTAGTGTTGTTGGGCTTCCAGGTGCGGGGGTCGCAGAAAGTGGAGCTCTAGGTTGAGATGACCGCATTGTGGACTTGTTGACACAACTATTGGGGAGATTACCGTGTGCTCTTCCAGTGCAAACTCTAGTTGTGCTACCTGGGGTGGCAAAGGTGCAGCAGGAGTTCAACCGCAAGTATTTTTCTCAGGAGGTAGTAGACTGAATGGAGGTTCGGTTAAGGCTGTTGACACATGGAGCTCAGTCGGTTCGCGAGTAGGATGCATAGTTCATTTGGATCCTGGTCTATGGGGGTTGGGCGATGGAGTCTGCGGACACTTCGTGAGGACTTGAGAGTTCATTGTAGAGGGAAGAAATATGTCACGAGGGCAGAGTTGGTTGAAACCATAGCTGAGATTGAGGTTAACATGAGAGCAGACAATATGTTCTGTGGTTCATGCTAGGAAGACTCAATATGGGTGCGGTAGCATGGACCACTAGGTGGCGAACTGTCCTTGGAAGAGGGCTCCGACGGCAGCTTAGACAGTGGTTTGAGTTTCTTACTATTGCAAGGATCCGAGGCACATAAGGCTCAAGTGTCCCAAGTTGCAGCAGATGGCGGTGGCAGTGGTGCAGGATGGCGTGCAGCCAATAGTGTAGCTGGGAGTGCAGCCGTTGGGGTGGATCGACCAGACACCACAGGTGTACTCGACCTTGGAGAAAAATGGAACCAGTGCCAGATCTAGCACAAGTAAAACTTACGAGACTAAACTTAGTGAATTTCAGCAGTTTAGATTTTGTATTTGCCTATGATAAAAATGTTTCGTTTTTAGCATATTAGGTTTGTGTGGGGACCTTATTGGTGGGAGGATTTAAGTCTCACGTCTTGTTTGATTATGGGGAAACTGATTGCTTCATATTAGCCGACAGTAGGCTTAGAGCAGCAATATCAGAGGGATCCCGAGGGGCGGTCCGAAGTCTTTAGGGTCACGGGAGGCGAGTTTTTTAAGGTTCTTGGACGGCCAAGAGGTTTTGATATTCAGATTGTAGGAGAGTCGATGCCAGCAGATTTAATTATCAATCTCGTGGAGTTGTATGATATCATTCTTGGTATGGACTGGTTGGATCGGTACAATGGGATTATCATTGGGGTAGAGTAGCCTTTGAGTGGCTAGGAGGTAATTTGGTATTTTAAAGAGTGAAACCGACTTCAGGGAGTGTCGTGATCTCGGCCTTGTAGACAGGGAACATGATTGAGAAGCGGCGTGAGGCCTATTTGGTTAAAATTTCAAAGCCAGAATTAGTGGAGCAGTCTATAGTTGGAGGTATTCGAGTTGTTGAGGAGTTTAGGGATGTGTTCTAGTCGTTGCAAGGGTTACCACTATATCAGTCTGATCCCTTCACGATTGAGCTGGAACCAGAGAAAACACTGTTATCAAAGCTACCTTACAGAATGACTCCAACAGAGATGGCAGAGCTAAAAAAGCAAATGGAGGATCTGTTGAGTAAGGGATTCATGCGTTTCACTGTGGGGAGCGTCAGTTTTGTTCATTAAAAAGAAGGACCTGAGTTTTCGCTTGTGTATTGATTCTCGAGATTTGAACCGGATCACTGTAAAGAATAAGTACCCTCTTCCCAGGATCATGAATTGTTGGATCTGTTGAGAGGTGCTACTTAGTTCTCCAAGATTGATCTGTGATAATAGGATTTTCACTCAGAGTATCAATTCCCTATGAAGTTGTAGTACAAAGGGTTATCAATCCAAATGGTTGTATTACTAACATATGAGATATGATCAGAAACAAGCAAGTCAAGACAAGCAATAATTGGGGTTTTATCTAATAATCCTAAAATAAGCAAAGGTAAATAAAAGAACAAGAACCACACGACCTAAGCACTCGATGCAAGCATTCGAGTACAGGATCGTGTGGGAGTGATCGAATTAAGAAGAAGAGTATGAACAGCTCGAAGGTATACACGAAGCTGGTGATCGAGTACCAGTTCGGGTAAGGGTCAAGTTATTAATAAAAACGTTAACAATCAAGATGCGAAAGCTCCTAAGGATGGGGTATTCGACTCCTAAGTTTTCCTGATCAATATGGGATGTCCTACATGCCTCAAGCAAATATTTCCTAGACAATGAATCTCTTAAATCTTGCTAAAACACTCTCGTGATAGAAACAATCAATCTTGGTCACTCCCCTACCAACTCTCGTTGGAGAAACATGACCAAGCAGGCATTACAAACCGATTCATTATTGTCAATAAACTCCTTACACATCTAATATGTTAGCCTAAGTGCGTAAATCTCTAGCATTGATTGATTCAAGCATTTCAACAACATCTCTCGATGGCAATATACCTTAGATCTAGTCTCAACCTCTCGGTCTGAAAATAGCATTAAGAACATCAATCTTGAGGAGCATATAATGCATTTGAGAGCAGTTCTAGAGAAATTGCGGGGGCATAAGCTGTTTGCTAAGTTGAGTAAGTGCCATTTATGGTAGTGGGAGATGGGGTTTTTGAGGGTCACATTGTTGCTGCAGAGGAAGTTTTTATAATCCAGAAAATATTCTAGCTATCAAGGATTGACCAAGACAACATAATGCCACAGAAATCAGAAGATTCCTTGGTTTGGAAGGGTACGTACTACATGAGATGTTGACTATTACGCCAGTGTTGGCATTTCTAGAGGATAATGATCCTTATGTGGTTTATACAAATGCTTTCAGAGTTGGGTTGGGGTGTGTGTTGATGCAGCATGGGAAGGTAGCCTATGCTTCGCGGTAGTTGCGGAAGCATGAAAAAAACTATCCCACCGATGACTTGGAGATGGCAGCTATCGTTTTCGCCTTAAAGATTTGGAAGTCTTATCTTGATGGATGGAATGTACAAGTGTTTACAAATCATAAGAGTTTGAAGTACATTTTCACTCAGCCTGAACTGAATTTAAGGTAGAGGCAGTGTAGTGACCCGTACTAAGGGATAAAAACCCAAATAAAATTTTCAAAGAAGAATACCTGGAAAACTCAGAAAGAAGGAGAAAAGAAAATAAAGAAGAACAACCAAAAAAAGTATGAAGAAATATCAAGAAGGCAAGAAACGGCCCGGTGGCCAATGCCGAAGACGAGAGCCATCGAACCAACAGAGTGGATGACTGATGGTTAAGGGATTCTCTCCGGAAGGAAGTCTTAACGATTAAAAAGAAAAAGAATGGCGGAGCCAAAAATGAGAGAAGACAAGGAACGGTCGAGACTTTGTGTCCCGATCAAAGACCAGCATCCGATACAGAATTATGGACGTAGGATAGATACACACGGACACAGGACAGACACAGGAGGGACGCAAGAGGGATGAGGATTCAAAGACGAGCCAAAAGTTATATTTATGGTAGTAAAGCCAATGTTATTAAGGAAGGAAGAAGTGAGACACTTGGGAAAAGTTTGCCATTTGTTGAATAAGAAACGCCATATGTCGCGAGAGCTGCCATTTGTTGAGAGTAACACCACTTATACGGCGAGTGGACTTCATGCGGCCCATGCAGTGCATGCAGCACCACTTGTAGCCGAGTGGACTTCACACACACCATGCAGCACATATAGCGCCAAGTGTCAGCGCATGCACTACACTTGTCCAAACGAATCCAAGGGAGGAGACGGACTTGAACGCCTATATATACCACCTCCCAGCTTCATTTGCGACATTCTCTGCCCAAAAGAATAACTCTCTACGTATTAGATCGTTCTAAGAAGAAGAGGGCGGAGCTTCTGGTTGCTAAGGGGACACTGTCTAGACGCTAAAAGGACGATGTTTGGACGCTAAGGGGACTCTGAGGGGACGCTGTCTGATCCGTAGTGTAGTGAAGTCCGATCATTCAATCCTCTGCTAGAACACTCTAAGTCTGTGGTAGTTTGTGTGGGTTGCTCCTTGAGCTTTAGGGCTCTTGTACGCACGTATTGCTTGGTTCATTAAGACCAGGATGCATCCTAGAATCAGTTGAGTTAAGAAGAAGTTGCATGCTAAAAATGGTAGATTCTTGCTGGATTCTTGTTTAATCACATTGAATTGACGCTAAGATCACCATGCATGTTTAAAAAACTGTGAGATTGAAATTCTAAGTTTATTTGATAGATTTAATTGCAATTTATTTTGCATAAAAATGGACTTGCATGCATGTAAAACAATCTAAGTTGCTTGAATTTATTCTTATTGCTTGTTGATTGTTGCTTGGATTTTCTTGCTTGATTTTTCTTGCATGTTATTGCTTGATTTTACTTACTTGAATTGCTTTTGGTTCGAGCACTTAATTCTTTGCGTTATTTATAACTCTTTGAATTGTTGTATTTGTTTTAGCTAAACTCTTGAATTTTATTTTCAGAGTCCTAGCTAAAATAGAGTGGTTGATCTTCTGTTCCAAGTGTAGTAGAATAGAATTGCTTTTGTTCCAACTTCGGAGTCCTAGTTATTTATAATTCTCGTGAGCCTAATCCTAAGTGGTACTCCCGCCAGCGACAATTTGGTGCCTACGTAGCTACTAGCCCGACCGCTGCATAACGGTGCGGCCTTTGTGGCTCATGTTTGTTACTTTTGTGGTATCATAGGGCACATAGGATTGAAGAGTATAGAGTAATCGAGTCATCTTGATTTATTTATAGTCTTATTTGCTTGTCGAGTGTTCCCATAGGAGTGAATTGTCTAGGTCTATCGAGTGTTCATTGCTTGTTGTTTGTTAAGCTGCTTCCGCCATGTATCTGCTCGCGTAACTTTGTTTACTTGATGCTTGTTGGGGTAGTCGGGGTGGGAAAGAATATAATGCATGTTAGGCAAAAGAGGTACCCAACTCACTGAGTAATCTTAGACTACTCATGATAATATTTTTTTTTGTAGGAAGCCTAGGATAAGTCTAGAGCAGGAGCAAACACTAGGGTGTCAGATACATAATTTATGTATTTTTGTCAAACTATATTTTTCCTACTACGTATTCTATGAAAAGGATCCAGCTAGATATTGCTTTGGTAACTTATCTAAATGTATAATTTACTATAAGTAATATAAATGATTTTTGGTGAAAACATGACAAGTAAATTTGATACTTGGCCACGTCCGGGCCAACACAATGCACCATACCGTGAGGGTTGCAACGCCTTAGCAGTCTTGGTTGCGAGCGGAATTTCATCCAAGGATGACCGGTCGGGAGCTGCAGCTTCCGTCCCTCGACTGGACCGCCTCGGTGCAGTTCCCATCGTAGCGTCCTGTGGCTGTGTGTTGGCTCGTCCAGCCATAGGGAGGTTCAGGGGCATTACAAGCGATGAATGGAGTTGGTTGAAGATTATGATCTGGAGATAGCTTACCACCCGGGTAAATCTAACTTGGTTGCAGATTCTCTTAGCCGGAAGCGGGTGACTTCGGCTAAGGATCAGGATATGGTGTCTCTGGTGGGTGAGATTGGTGCATTGAGGTTGTGTGCTATCTCAAAGGAGCCTTTGGGCTTGGATGCAGCTGATCGAGCAGATCTCCTATGTAGAGTGCGGTTGGCTCTGGAGAAGGATGAGGGTCTGGTGAATGCCTCAAGAGATGTTAGTTCAGAGTATTAGGAGTTGTGCACGTTCGGATTTTTGTGCTCAAGGATGAGGAGTTGAGGCGGAAAATTTTAAGGGAGGCGCATGAGAGTTTTTTATTCATCTAGGAGCGACTAAAATGTATTGTGACCTCAAACGGTATTATCACTGGCTCGGGTTGAAGAAGGATGTAGGTGACTTGATTGCAAGATGCAACATCAACCAGTTAGTGAAGGCTGATCATCAGGTTTCAGGTGGCTTACTGCAGAGTTTACCCAATTCAGAGTAGAAGTGGGATATGATCACGATGGAATTTGTGGTTGATTTGTCAGTGTCTCGGACTTTATACATTACAAGAGGCAATGTGGACTGGTAGCCTAAGTCTAGATATTTTCTAGCCATCAAGTAGACTGATGGAGGAGCGGTTTTGGCTAAGAGGAATGTGAAGGAGATAGTCAGATTACATGGTGTGCCTCCTACTAATGTGTTTGACAGGGATTCGAAGTTCACTTCGTTGTTCAAGAAAGCTTTCTAGGCAAAGATGGGCACTAAGGTGCATATAAGTACAACATATCATCCTTAGATAGATGAATAGGCAAAGAGGACGATCCAGACTTTGGAGGATTTGCTAAGGATATGTGCACTGGATGGGGGTGGTCACTGGGCAGATCACCTGAGCTTTGTAGAGTTTATGTACAACAACAGCTACGAGGCGAGTATTGGGATGGCTCCCTATGAGGCATTGTATGAGAGGCCATGTCGTACACCTTTATGTTGGAGTCAAGTGGGGGGGGGGGGG
>NC_025700.1:11403160-11423458 GCF_000633955.1 Camelina sativa
GGGGGGGGGGGGAGAGGAGCATATTTGATGAAGATTTTGTTTAGGAAACCACAGAGAAGATCAATGTTCTGAAGCTGAACATGAAGGAAGCTCAGGATCTGAAGAGGAGTTATGCCAATAGGAGGAGTTGAGTTTCAGGTTAGTGATATAGTGTACCTCAAGATGGCAGTGTTGCGAGGTCCGAACAGGTCGTTGACAGAGACTAAGTTGCGTCCAAGGTACATGGCCCGTTCAGAGTTGTTGAGCGGGTGGAACCGGTTGCATATAGGCTGAAGTTACCTCCGGTTATGCATGCGTTCCACAAAGGTTTTCCATGTGTCTTCACAAGGATGAGGAGTTGTTGGCTAAAATTCCTGCAAATTTTCAGTCCACTATGACTTTGGAGGCGAGAACAGTTAGGGTTCTCGAGAGGCGGATCAAAGAACTTTGGCGGAAGAGGATTCTTTTGATGAGAGTCATGTAAGACTGTGATGGTTTTGAGGAGCAGGCTTGGGAGCCATAAAAGAGGATGAAGGCAATGTTCAAGAAGTGGTTCGAGAAGCAGGTCGAGGGTTGAACTTTTTTATTCTGGGCTCTAGTTTGTTGTTGTAGCCTTTTGCGCTTGTATCTTATTTTCATTATGTATTATCTTTTGAAGTAGTAACGATTATGACATTTAAAGATTAATAAGATGAGTATTTCCTTATTTGACTTGTGTTATCATGGAAAAGGAAATACCTCGAGGTTTCTAAATCGAAAGTTTCCATATTTAGAAAGTTTTAAAAATGAAAAGTTTTATGGGAGTTGGAACTTTACTATTTATAGAACGTGTTGTGATCTTTGTGATGATCCTTCAAGATGTTTACATGGGTGGCGGTCTTAGTGACGTTTTGTATCATGGCGGTGGTCTTGGTGATGCTTGTGCCTTGATAGTGGTCTTATTGACATTTGTACCCTGGTGGTGGTCTTGGTGATGCTTGTCAATAGTAGTGGTCTTGGTGATGCTGGATTCCTTGGTGGTGGTCTTAGTGATGCCGGATACCATGGTCGCAGTCCCGATGACATTTGATTGGCTTTGGTGGCGGTCCTGTGGGAATTTTCTATGGTCTTTGTGATGTTATGTGGTCTTGGTGGCGGCCCTTGTGGAGATTGTTGGCTGTAGGACATTAAGATGTTCCTGCGTGAGCCATAGAGGTAATTATTGTTAGCATGGTACTCGGTCTAGCTCAGATTTACTGCTCTAAAGATATGAGATCCAAAATAACTCATGAGGGGAAGGTTAGTTTCCTGTGTACCTTATCTCGAAGGACTTTTTGACATGAGGGTATAATTGATATATCGACATTGGGTGAAGATATGAAGGTGCACTATAGGATGATAGCCCGAGAGTTAGATTACACTTCCTAGATACCGTACCTTGAAGGCCGAGGACTGATAGCAAGCCAGTAAGACTAAAAGGTCAAGACCTGAGAGCAGGGGATATGCATAAGTTGAGAGCAAATAATGTCAGACATGCGGGTTATTGGCCAGATAGAGTCCTCATGGATTAGTAGGAGGATGTGCGGGCCTTAGTGATGGCTACATGGGAGATCCTTGGCTATTGGTCTTTTGCTAGATTTAAGGTCGAATCTATGTTGGTGGAGGAGAATTGTAACATCCGCGAACTAAATAATGGAAATTTGGTCTGGGTGTAGATCAATATGAGTAAGGGTGTCGCTCGACACCATTATCTCAGCGGGTTTTCGGTTCACTTTCAGGATTCTCAGTTTGAGTTGGTTCATTTTGCGATCATATTTAGGGAAAACAACTCCCAAAATCTCCGGAGAGTTCCTAAAGGTTTTTCCTGAAGTTTTCGTTCCAGTTCTTGTAAGTTCTGTCCTTGTGGTTGGATATCTAAGGCTGAGGAAGTGGGAGAAGCTTGTGCTGGTGGGTTTTTCGTCATTGTTGGTCAAAATCTTCCTGTTCTAAGGTGAGTGCATGACCATGACTTAAATAAGCTAAGATCTCTATTTTTGTGGTTTTGTTGGTTAACTGAATTGATTTATCTGGATGCTTGTGTGCTTTTTGTCATCCTTGTGGCTTGATTTAACTCCTGGGGATGTCTTTCACGCATATGAGGTGTTAGAGGAGGAAATCGGAGTTGGAGATCAATGCTCACCATTGGTGTCTGTCGACACCATGTGGAGGTTTCAATCGAAACTGCTAGGAAATTTGGGGATGTCAACCAGTGTCAGTCGACATCAGGTGACCAGTGTCGGTCGACACCTTCCTCAACAGGCGGCTGATGTTATGTTTCCTTTTGTGTAATTGTCTGATTTGTTTGTTGTTTGTTCATTTTGGCATGTGAAGTTCTTATTGCTTGTGTGTATTGCCAACAAATAGGAGACTTGCGTCACTAGAAGTTCATATGCATCTCTTTTTAGTTGCGGTGCAGGTAAATGCAAAGTGTGATCGTGGGATCAAGGCGATTAAGAGAAGGATGTTCATGATGCTCGATTGTTTGTTCACTGCTGCTGTTAGGTTGCTAGAATGGAACGATGTTGTCTAGAATGGTTGTTTAGGTTGCTAGTTCTATGACTTGGTTTATGTTATTGGTATTGTTGGATGGTATATATTGGTTATTCGTTTATTTTATTAATTCATTTCATGATATTGGTTTATATTATTGAGTGTTATCCGCTGATTTTATTGATTGGGGTTAGGTTGTTAGTGAGTATGGGATCGCTAGATATTATGGTACTAAAAAAAAACGGGTCTGGTCGTTTCAGTTCTATGAGTGGTTTGATCAATTCTTTGCTTGTTTCTGTTTGAATTGTCGTTCCTTTGGTCTATAATGGCTTCTGGGTGAGTCTTGGCCGCATTGGAGACGGTGGAAAGTGGAGATCTGACCCTCTAGGTTTGAGGAGAACATGTCTACAAGGTCGTTGTTGATCGACACCGAGGTGGTGACTGCACGAGTGCTTTAGCAGGCGGCTGATACTTGTTTGTTCCTGGTTTGATTGTGATTGTTATTATTTGTTGATCTTATAATTACATATGCTTGTGTGTATAGTCTAGTAGATGAGAGAATTGCCTCACTAAGGATTGCCTCACTAAGTATTTATAGAAATACTTTTGCATCTCTTTTGTGTTGCGGTGCAGGTAAATGTAAAGTGTGATCGTATAATCAAAGCGATGAAGAGGAGGATGTTCTAGTTGTTCTATTTGTTGATGTCGGGTTTCTGTTATGTTCCTAGAGTTGATTCCTTAGAATGTTGCCCAGGTTGTTGGTTCTTTGATCATGGTGTTGTGTTGGAATTGTTGGTTCATGGTTTGTAAAGATTGTTGATTATTGATAATTGGTTTATTGGTTCTGGATTATTGGATTATTGGGATAATTGCTGGTTTAGTGTTTCTTATTTATCTTGTTTGAATTGAATGTTGTTACGTTGTTAGTGAGTATGAGATTACTACTTAATTAATGTATATTTTTAAAAATATGGGTTGGATCGTTTTATAAGATAATAGATAACAATAATGATAGAAATAATGCGTAGTGGCTCGAATTGAATTCATTGGAACGTTGATTTGGAAGATGAAGGGAAACTATGATAAAAGGAAAAGAGATACGAAGAGTCTTCATAGCAAACCCTAAAAATTATTTTCTGGTCATCTGTCTCAAATTCTATAAAACGTGGCAAAAAAAATCTGTTGAGCGCCTACCCTGTTGACATCGCATCTTAAGGGTTCAGATTAAAAGATATGATGTGGATGAACTGAGGAGGCTCAAATTGTCCTTTTTATAGTAGAATTATTATTTTGAATTGAATGTAAAATTAATTCCAACCAAAAAACTGGTTTACATCTTGTGTGACTGTTTAGTAGAAACACTTTTTTAAAAATACACTAAATAAGTTGAGAGATACGTAGAAAGCAGAGGATGGAAATTGCATAAGGCCAGACCCTCATCGTGGGAATAGTAGCCTTGGTTGCTGAGGGAGATGAATTTGTTGTGGATAGTCTTGTCTATTAATTTTCCGAGAAGAAGTGAAGTGCTGGGAGCCTCACCATGGCGGCGATGGTTTCGTTCCCGCCAAACGTAATAGATGAACAAAGAAGCAGATGAAAAATGTATTTTTGGTATTTTAATATAAAGATACAGTAGAACCTCTATAAATTAATACTCGATATATTAATAATTTCTATAAATTAATAATTTTTTCCGGTCTCAAGATGGGACTAGTGTCATTTTGGACACAATTCAATAATAAAATAAGATAATATTTTTTTTGAAAATCCTTTATAAATATATGGTCCCATCAATAATATAAATTAATAATTATAAAATTCTCTAATATAGAAAAATCTTTTATTAGAGTACATATTTATTATTTTTACTATAAAAAAATCTTTGAGTGTTATTTCAAAACATGATAATTGTTATTTTTCTTGTAATTGATTTTATAAAAAGATTAGTTATAACGATTTTTATACCAAATTAGGAAAGTTTTTCTATAAATTAATAATTATTAATTTATCGAGAAATTAAAACCTCTATAAATTAATAGGATTTCATGGTCTCAACATTATTAATTTATAGAAGTTTTACTGTATGAGTATTTTTACCAATTAAATTAGATATTAGGTTTGATATGTCAATTTTGAAATATTTATAAAAGTATGTTAGGAAAAGAGTTGGAAAATAAAAAATTGTTTTAATTTTTTTTTGATGAAATATATAATGTCATGAATTGTAAATAATATTAACTAATGAGTGGAAATTGAAAAAATATGTTTCGAGCTCTCTGTCGACGACACATCAACTTTTTCTCAAAATGTTTCTCTATTAATATATAGGGGATTTGTGGTGTTGGAAAAATACCAAAATGAAGATTTAACCCAAAGGTTATTTTTTCTAATAAGATTTATATAATAAGTTAAAAAGATAAAAAGTCACCTTTTCATTACATTCATAAAAAATTTATA
Organism: Camelina sativa; assembly: GCF_000633955.1. Classification (NCBI taxonomy): domain Eukaryota; kingdom Viridiplantae; phylum Streptophyta; class Magnoliopsida; order Brassicales; family Brassicaceae; genus Camelina; species Camelina sativa. Next base: position 11,408,105 of record NC_025700.1, read on the forward strand.
TATTAAGATTTTTTTTAAGGTATTCACCTTTTATAGTAACTTCTTATATATTCTAATATTTTGTTTCATTCCTTATATGCATTTACCACATGATAGACACCTGGATGAGGATCTACGTCCAAGGACACACTTTGCAAGGTCTTGAATAGGGAAGGACGGAATGATGATGAAGGATGAATGGATGAAACAGCGGAATGGAGAGATGAATGGCGGTGAAGGTGAAGGGGGTTGAATGCAGCGGATTTAAAGGGTAATAAACTGTAATTCTAAGAGAGATGGAGATCTCTTAGACTATAGGCTTGATTACAACTTAGATATGACACACTAAGAAGTAAACAAGTTGAGAAGATACTACACACTTCTCTAATCAAACAAGTAGGAAAGAAGTTTTTGATTGAATTGTTTGATGAGTAGCAAATGAGAAATACATGGTGTTTAAATAGAAAAGGTAGGACGAAGGAGAAGAGGAGAGAGGGTAAAAACATGCAAGAGCATGCACAAGGTTAAGCTCATGCAAGAACAAGCACAAGTCCACACTCATGCAAGCTCATGCACAAAATCTTGGAAATTACAACAGCATTAAAAGCAAATTTTTATACAAGAGAGAAAGAAAAATGGGCAAAAGCAAAAAGATGGGCCTTGGACCACGAAATGGGGTGACAAACGGGCTTTGAAAGTATCACTTAAGCCTCATTAAAAACCTTGTCAAGAAAACCCAATGAGACAAAACTTGACAAAGAAAAACAAGTGCATAAGCAACACTTAACCCTTCATCGAACACCCTGAGCTGTGATCATCATTAAAGTGGTTTGAGTCATGTATTCTTGCACCTTGTCCAGCTCCCTAAGTAGTCCATTGATGGTTTGGTTGAACTTATTGGATTTTTGACCTTGTTAGAGGACCCGCCAGAACGATCAACGCTTCTTCCGATGCTTCCTCTGGTACAAGTTGCTCCTCTGATGTTTCCTCAGGTTCAAGCTGTTCCTCAGGTTCATGTGGTTTCATTAAGCTGTCCATGGTCTCATCACCTTCCTTTTCTATTGTCTTCTTGCCCGAAAAGCTTCTGAAATTCAGTTTAAAAAAAACAACATAATTCACTAATTCACACATAATTCACTAATTCAGTCAAAGATGCAAACAAAGGGAATGATTTATATTACCTAGAGGCTTATCAGTCACTTGAAAAACTTATGATCCAGTTCTGGAAGTTATATATGTAATCTAAGTACGAATCTCGGACCAACATACATAGAGAAGCTCTGCTAGCTTTTCAAACCTTCATAACACGGGGCAACAATTATCCATAATCACTCTCCCAATGAGCTATTGCACAGATAATAATAATAAAAAGTACCTAATTCAGGAATTGAAATCCATTCCCAATAGTGATGAGTATCTCCCCATGCGATTGAGAAACCATTGATCGTAGATAACAATCTAACATGATACACCTCTTCCCACTCCCTTCCTCTAACCAGATGCTCTTTCATATACCAAAAAAAAAATCCCAAACAAGCAGAGAGAATCAATATCAGCACATAGAAACACACAAATTGCTCCCAAAAGTAGCAGAAACATTCTCAGATAAGCTTGTGATCACATTCTTATTGACATGATTCTCTACAAAAATTGCAATTCAAAGGCAAGATACAGTTCATTATCCTCAAATCCTATAAACAGCGCAAAATTGATGAATTTACACACAATTATCTTTTCGTCATCGTTGATGAGAAGATGATCGTTACAGAGAGCAAACTAGAGTTTCTTCTTCGATGAGAAAACTCGCGACGGAGAAATCAGAGATTCATACTCCGTCAGAATGAACTTCTCCCATACGATATCTGTGAACCCGCGTGAAGCTTAATCGATTTATAATAAATATATATGTGAACCAAAATTAATTTTAAAGAAAAAGTAGAAAGAAGAAGAAGTCGATGATAGAAAGAAGAAGATAATTATGTGTCCAGCTAGGAAAAAAAACAGATTGTATTAATTGTTTTAATTTGATTGGATATTGATTTTAACAGATTTTATATGTCAACACCAACATGAATGTTAAAGCTGAGGGGTCACATTGTAAAGAAATTTTTCCTAGTTTTATTGTATTGAATCATTGTATTTTATCGGATGATGGTCAATGTATCTCATTACAACAGTTCTCAATTCGTAGTCCATCAAAACAAATTCAATCCTATAAATAGGAAACAAAATATATATTAGATTTAAAAATATATTACAAAAATGAAGTTAAGATCTCAAATCATAATTTTACCAGTAATTATATTAGATTTTGTAAACAAAATTAGAATAAAATTATTTAATAATTAGTTTATCCCGGTTTGTTATCGAGTTACTCAATATAGTTAATTCAAATAATTTTCTACCCAAAATAAATGTAGTTATATTTTGGGAAAAATAAAAAACCTATAGAGGAATATAAGCCAATAGATCTAAGAGATTTTCTAAAAACGCAATTACATAAACTCATAATGAATATTGTTGAACGTTTTTTGTAGCTCAATGTAACCCCTTAATTATATAAATGTATCTCTTAGCAACGGCTCTCAATTTATAAATCATCAATCATAATCAACGCTATAAATAAGAAACTAGACTAACCATGTGAATATAAAACAAACACAACACGACTAATAACAAAAAAAACGACTATGAAAAATTCATCGAAAACACTCGTCGTTCTCTCTATAATATTTTGCTATGTCATCAGTCCATGTGATGGATTCAACCCGTTTGCTAAAACCGCTGTCTCTATCACCAACAATATCATGCCGCAAACAATCCTGAAAATAAGCTGTAAATCTAAAAATGATGATCTAGGTAAGCATGTGTTGCAGCGAGGACAAAGATTTCAATGGAAGTTTAGACCAAACTGGTTTAGAAATACATTGTTCTTCTGCAGGTTTGCTTGGAATAATCAAGTTAAATGGTTTAATGTATATACAGCTGAGAGAGATCAAGGTCATTGTTATGAATGTAATTGGTCTATCATGGCTGACCGTCTATGTATATCAGGAAACTTCGACAAAAAGTTTAATAGGTGTTATCAATGGAATTAAAAAAAAAAAAAACTATTTGTAACAATCTCAGGTATTCATATTCATTGATATTAAACTTTTTTAAAAATTAATATGATTTGGTCTTTCAACATCATTATTTAATATTTTTTTAGAATATTTATATATTACATAACTATGAACTTTCAATAGATTAGATGAATTATAACCATGAATTTTTATTAAAAACCGGAAAAAACATTCAGCTTGATTGGAATAAAAGACAAACATGATCTCTCGACGGTACACAAATTTAATGCACGTACTAGTTATATACAAAGTCTTCTTACTTTCCTACCATGGGGTTGCATTTAATTATATAATTTTGTGTTTTAAAGATATATTTTGGTTTCAGTAAAAGTGTTTGCATAAAATTTAATAAAAACAGTGTTTCCGTATATATATCTATTTTTGGGAAAAGATTTTCTATTTTTCCCGAGCTTCTTTATAAGTTAGACATTAGAAAGGTAATAACCTTTTAGGTTAAAACATAAGGTTTGAATTTGATGACTACATTTGGCCAAGGGAAGGGGGCAAGGCATTTTACCCTCCTTCTAAACATATGCATAGACTTTTTCGTATAAAAAACACTAGATATTTCATTTTAAACATCAAAACATATATTGAGAATTAGTTAGAAATAATATATCTTTTTTCAAAAATACACATTTTTCCGAAATATATATATATTTTTTGCCATTTTCATTTTTGTCCTCCTTTAATTTTTAATAACCATTTTACCATTAAATGAAAAATATTTTAATCAATAAAATAAAAACAAAAATTTTCCGCCAAAAATATATCCGACATATTTTTGGGCCAAAATTTTTTTGAAAACAATTTCCCGCCAAAATAAGTTTTGTCAAAAAAAAGTTGACAAAACATTTCGACAAAAAAAATTTTCCGTCAAAAAGAATTTACAAGACTATTATAATGTTTTTATATAGTTTTAAACGATTTAAAAATATTTATAAGAAATTTATAAAGTTTTTATATATATAAATCTTATAAAACCTTATACAAAGATTATAAAAAACCTTATAATTTTTTATATAAAAACTTTACTCTCTAACGTTCCGATTTTGAATTGACTTGGTCCTGGTATGAGCCTTCACTTTGGAAACCCATCTTCGAGCTCCCTTTGTCATTCTCATCCACTTTGATTCTTCTGAGTTCTTCGGAGGTCTGCAACTTTCTCGAACTCTTTCACAACTCCGGGAACCTGAAAACTTGCGAACCGGACCACCTCGATGTCGAACTCTTTTCGTTCTTATGGCATAGCGGTTGACATGTGACTTTCTATGTTTGGAACACATGAAATAAAAATAAAATAAGGGCACGATAATATCCTGTGAGATCGGAAGTGTACCACTATGATCTGAGTGATTCAGGGAGCAGAGGAGTTAATCACCGTTCAAGTTCCGAACTGATTTGTTATATTTAGAGATTGTTCTTGAGTAAAATACGCATGTGGTCTAGATATTATTGCCAGAAAATTGATTCGTCCCTACAAAAAATATGCTTCTTAAGATTTATACTAAGAGCTTTCAATGAAGAATCAATCTGTTCCATCAATCTCGCATATTATTTATTAATGACAGCTAACAGAATTGTTGCGCTCCCGTCGGTTTGGCCTGGTTTCTACCCGCTTCCCTTGATCGGGCCTTTTTGAGTTAACGGGTCGGACTTCCTTCTTATTCTAGCCCAAACGATTAGCTTGGGAACAGTCATTTAATCGAAGTGATTAAATGCGGTACAAACAATTACCCCGAAGTCTCTCGAGCTAATTTGTTTGGGGGGAACATAACATAATGTCAGTACTACTCGCAACAAGGTCTAATGACATAAAGAAGTCAATCAAGCAACAACAAAATTAACTAACAATAATCAATCAATCAAACAAACAAACAACCAAACAAACAATGAAGCAATCAACATGAAAAAAAATAAAAAACAACACACACAACATCCAGTTATCATGCCAATAAATACCGATTATTGACCATGAACAACCAAGCAGCATAACGGCTATACCAACGCTAGCCTAGCCTCATTAAATTGCATAAGCAACTTCACAACATCAAATATATCTCAAAACTATACCAATTATAGTTCCTAAACCACACACAAACTTCATAATATGAAAATAAATCAAGCAAAGATGCTAGATCTAAACCAACCAAACAAATCGATCTCACATAAGAACGTAGATCTAACTATCATAGACAATTATAAACATGCAACCTCAATCCCAAACTCATACACAAAATAAAATCCTAGTCATGTGCTACTACACATGCTTCGGTACTCACCTTGGCCTTAAGGTCAAAAAATCGACATTCTACCCTTGCCGGCCTATTGATCTAGGTCCGACTAGCTTTCTCCAAGGATGGATCTAAGCTTTGGACCGAACCAAAAACTTAGAAAAATATTCTAGAAAGAATAAAAGACTAGGGGTAGAACTTACTTACCGGAAACCCGACCACAACTCTCGACTCGACCAATTTCTACCTAACTCGCCTCCAAAAGCGTAATGATCTAATTAAATATCTAAGGGTTGCGTTTTGGTGTGGAAAGCTAATGAAATAAACCTAGATTTCTTGGCTTTATATAGGGAGAGGAGACTTAGCTCCCAAGCAAAGGCAAGCACGAGGTGGTAGATAAACATTATCCAAAAGCGTATCCTTATCTTTATCCACTTTCATTCTTATCCAAACTCAAGCTTGTTTCCACTTAAGCTTGGCATACGCCATCCTCATCCAAACATTTGGCACCATATGGACAACACACTCCAAGCTGGTGGCACAACCACTTGCACCACAAGCACCTCCACGACAAAGCAGCTTCACGGCCAAACTGAACCAGGATTTCTTCGTCCGATATTTACAGCTAAAATCTTGTATTGTGGCTTGTCCTTAACCACCTACTAACATTGTTGTCTCCGTATCCAAACATGTTCGATCATTGCTCGCTTGTCTCGGCCATAACAGCTTCTTCTCGGTAAAACTAGTTTTCTCGGTACAATTGATCTTTCCATCGACCAAATTGTTGATAGCCAACTTCATAACCCTTAGTAAACGTTCCATCATTTCCTTTGACCGAGTACATATCATTATTCCGTAGCCTTACTGCCCAATGCCACTGATAGCAGTTCCTTGCCTTCTTGATATTTAACGGTAGAAGATAGAAATCTTTAACTTGCTCATGGTTTAATATAAAAATCAATTCAACCATTTTTCTTTGATCAATACTTCGGATAAAGATTGGTTGACTGATGGCTCTATCGAATTTTTCCTTTCGAACAATATTCCAACTCTCGATTGCACGTCCACGTTCGCGGCCTTACGTCGGTGTACTAGGTCAAAGTAAGAGGTATTACAATGATCGTGATTGCTTATCCATTTATTTGTTCTATTGCATGTGAGGTTAAGTATTGATACTTTTTGTTTTATGTGTTGTTTAAGACCATAAACATAAGTATCAATTATTGGATGGTCTTAGTGCGTGGCATTCGTGACGGGAGGTCCGACTAGCCATAAGCGCACTAATAATGGAGATGTGACTGACCTTCCTTGTGGTTCCGCCTCAACATGCCGCCTTGACCTGGCTCTAGTGTTGCATGTTGAAGCAAAGAGCTCGGTGGACTTGGTTCACTACCTTGGCCGAGGCTGTCTACATGACGGTGTAGTTGAGGTGTTGTACCGGTTGCATGCCTTTGTGGTTGTAATGCGGGTGTTCAATTGTAGTGAAGTGGAATGCAGCATATTCGGGCCCTAGTAAAACTTATTTAAAAACTATCTGTTATTTAAGTTTTGCATGTTGCATTAATTGCTTGTTTATGGTTATTTGCTTGGTTTATTACCTTTTGCATGCTTTCTCTGATTTTTGTGATGTGGTGATTGATTTTTGACATCTATAGGTTGAGATGGGAATCTAATCCTCTGCAGGGACCCTAGAGACTTTCTATGTATTTTTCCGTGCAGGTAACCAGTTGAGGGAAGCTAGAGGGCGTGTTGGACGATAGGAGCCCAGAGTATTTTTTTTCCTTTGTATAAAAAAGGTATGTTATGTAAAATCTTTTTGCGCTAGGCCTGGCCACAAAATCTACAAGTCTTTTGTTAACTTTGTGAAATATTTTACTTAATGAAAGAAATCGGTTTTATATTTTCGTGTGTACGAGTAATGTCTGATAATGACTTAGTCCGATTCGGCTCAACACTTGGGCATCATGAGGGTTGGCAAGCATAAGTGATGTCTAAAGTTGATGTGAACGCCGGACGGCCTAGAGGCTCGGACGGAGTTCTACGTCGTTGGACGGATGGAAAGGTAGGTACTTTTCTCGGATAAAAGAAGGTGGGTTGAAAGTAAAAAGAGGAAGAGTTATGGAAACGAGTTTTGAGGGGAAATGGACGAGTAGAATACGGAATAGAATGGAAGGAGGTGGCAAATCGATGGTACAGACGGCTGAACGCGGTAGCGGACAAACGGACCGGGGAGTACGGACGGTGGCTAGCGAACCGAGTAAGAAACTCGACCTTGGTTCTCTAGAGGATGATGGAATCGAAGTGGGACACAACTAACGATCAAAGAACGCCGTGTACGGGAGGCGGTACGGATTGAACCGGCGATGTACACGAGCGGTGGTGACCATCGTACGCCGACTAGAAGAAGAGCGATCCCGGTTCGATCCTTTTAGGGTTTCTTTCAAGCCAAGTCCCGGACTTTGTTGCGAGAAAGGTGTTGAGACAAGAAACAAAGATTCACTCTTTGGAAAATTATGATTTCATTCAACTCTAAAGAGTCTAAGCTAGGGGCTTGGGAGTTTAAATAGTGTAAGGGTTTAGAGGGGACTGGGGACACGCGGACTCGCTATGGTCCGCACACGTTGCCGTTGACGCGTCTCCACAGACCGTGAACACGTCTCCCTCTATGTGGTTTAAACAAGGCCACACACGTCACACTATTCCAACATTTACAAGGGAAGACTCTAGATAAGTTCAAAACGCAAAGTTGAAAGGAAAAAGACAAAAGAGAGGCCGCGTCCTTAGGCTGAGTGCAGATTGCCACGTCATTAATGTTAAACGCGATGTTGCATGTGTCCTTGGGTTAAACGTGGTGTTGTGTGGTAAGACTCGTCGCCTCGTTAAAACCTTCTCCGGTACCCTCATCCCTGGGTAAGGACGAAGGACGTACAGATTGTCTCGCCGATGGTTGCCTTGGCCGAGTCGATTTCTTGGTCTTCTTGGACGAAGGCTTGGACAAAGTGGTTGATCCTTTGCTTGGAAGTCCTGGATGAGCTCTTGCTCCGCGTGGTTGCACTGGGAGTGATCCTCGGCATACTGGCTCCGAGTTGTCCGACGGGTGATACAAGTCTTCCGTTGGTGTCCGGGTATGGTGCGAGTGTTCCTGGCCGCTGATAGACAGGTTTTCACCCAGGGTATCAATCCCCTATGCAGCTGTAGTACAAAGGGTTATCAATCCAAGTGGTTGCATATTGCTAGCAGGAAGGATATGATCAGAACAATGCAAGTCAAGCCAAGCAATTAGGGTTTTGGTTCAAACGATTCCTAAAATAAACAAAGTAAAAGAATATAAACAAGTAAACCACACGACCTAAGCACTCGATGCAAGCAATCGAGTACAAGATCGAGTGGGGTGATCGAGTATGCAAGTGAGATATGAACAGCTCGAGGTATTAATCGATACAGGTTATTGTGTACCTGATCGGGTAAGTAGTCGAGTAAGTGAAAGAAATGCAAATAAATAAAATACGAAAGTTCCTAAGGATGGGGGTAATCGAATCCTAAGTGTTCTAGACCAGTACGGATGCCTTACATGCCTCAAGCAATTATTTCCTAGACAATGAACCTCTAAGACCTTGTCACCACACTTTCGCACTAGCAACAATCAACCTTGAACACATTACCACACTGTCGCACTAGCAATATGAACAAGCAGGCATTAAGAACGATTCATTATTGTCAGTAGACTTAAACTCATCTAATTTTGTTACTCAGAGTTAAGTAAACCTCTAGCATTGGCTAAATCAAGCATTTTATCTACTCCTTTCGGCCTGTAGCATTTGTAAACGCCCTAGATCTAATCTCAACCTTTCGGTCTGTTGACAGCATTAAGAGCACCAATCTAGAAGGAAATCTATCAATCATTTACAATCAACTAAAGCATCCTAACCGATCAAGAACACAAAATCATCTATCCCATCCCTAGAAACTTTACTACACTACTCGGACATAGAAGCGAATAACAAAGCAATCAAAATGAATGAAAATGACATTGTATTAAAAGATAGAGTAGAGTAGAGAAAGTAAAGGATAGAAATCTAAGAAAACTACAAAATAAAAATGCAAAACAAGAAGAAAAATGTTGAGTCGCTCAGTTCTCTCACAGAAGCTCTCGCTCTCTGGTTTGAGGGTCTGCGGCGTGCTCCTTTGCAAGCTAGGGGAAGAGGGGGTTTATATATGGAAACCCATTTGACCTAGCTTCCCAGACCTGCCCGATGATCTACTCGATGGGGTACACGAGGGTGAAGTCGGGTTACTCCTCGGGTGGATCTTCGGGTTGCTCTTCATGCTCTTGGATCCTCCTCGATCGTGTTGGGGTTCGGACTTGTTCTTGCAGCTCGATGGCTCCTTCGGGTACATGCTCGAGTTGTCCTTGTTTTTCCCCATTTTTGGCTCTTTAGCACCTGTTTTCATCCAAAATATGCAAATGCAGAAATGCAACACCCTAAATGCTCTAAAAGTGAATTCCTACAGTAAATGACCTAAAAATGCTAAGTTAGAGGTATGAACAATGCAAAATATGGACAAAAAAGGATGCTAAAAACATGTAAATTAGAGAGTTATCAGACCCCCAAACTTAAATCTTGCTAGTCCTCTAGCAAGGAAGTAAGAGGGTACGGTTTGAAAGTGGGGACTCATAACCTTAAGATGCTAACCGAAAGATTCAAGCTATAGTCCTTAAAGATAGTTTAATGGTGCTAAGATCAATCAACATACTTACAAATATTTTTCTATGCTTATTACCATGCATCGATCTAGCTCAACCTCCAACTAAAGATAAGGAACATCTCTTTCACATTCAATTAAGTGTTTGGCGAATTCTTGCAAATGGAAGGTGAATCAAGCTCAATCGGTTTCAAGGGTAAGGCTTTTTTGTAAGGTGGTTTCAAACAAATTCTTTGGGTGGTTTTCTCTCAAAAGATGGAATGCTAGACAGTTGTGAAAACTATCTAAGACTGAGAACAATTTGGGCATACAAAGCTTAACTCTTGATGATCTACCATTTTCTCATTCACTCTCATTTTCATTTTTTTTTATTTATTTAAATCCCCTAGAATTTAAACTACCCACATCATTGATTTTAACTCTCTTTTTTTACGCCCTAAGGTTTAGACTTTTAAACTTTAAACTTCTAGCTCTCTCCCTCTCTCTTTTTTTTCTTTTCTTTGCTAAACTCCTAATGTAGATATATTCTTCTCTTTCTTTCTAGGAGACTATAACAAGAATTCTTCTTTCTTTCTTTTTTGTTTACTTAGAGACTTAGAGCTAATTGATTCTAACCTTAGGGACTTTTTCTTCTTCCTTTTTTTTTATTCCACAACCCAACCCCAAATAAACATTCTAACCACCTAACCTTCAAAACCGAATCTATTAGCTAGTTCAAATTCTAACTTAGCTAAATCAAGAGGCAGTTCTTTGTCGTTCTCAATACTCTCAAGGTTTCACAACCTATAGCACAATGAAAGAGGACTCACTCAACAATTCACAACAAGGTTTGAAAGAAAGGTTTGGGTTCATGGGTAGGACAAACGAATCGGGTTAAACGAAAAGATTGGTAAAAAATGGAGTGCTAACCCGAGTTTGGAGTTACCATGAGCAAGTATTCAAATTCCATAAGCAAGACAATTAAAGTTCAAATTAAATCCAATAATATAGAGATGTTCTAATGTTCAAGAAAGTGGAGGAAGCATTCAATCGACAGAAAGGGTCCAAGGAAAGATTTTTCATTTTTTTCCAAAGGTTTGATTTTAAACAAGGTGGTTTTAATCATTATCCCCTAAGATGCATATGCGAAAGTCCTATATGAAACAAACTAGACTCAATCCTAATATGCAAATGCAACTACATGAACACTCTTTTCTTTTCTTTTTCTTAAAATTTTTCATTTTTTTTTTTTTTTGGGTTTTTAATGCACATAAATGCAATGCAGACTCAAATGAATAAAACTAGCATGCAAAAATTTGAAATAATAAAAATAAGAAAATAAAACACAATGTTAAATACATTCTAGGATCCTCCCCCAAACTTAAATTACACAGTCCCTGTGTAAATAAAAGTTTGAAAAAGAATCCAAGAATCACACAAAATGAATTAAACTAAATGCAATGTTATATACAAAGATCGGATGAAAGTCGTACCTCATGGGTTGGTGAAGAAGGAGGTTGCAACAGCCTCCATACTCGCCAACGTGTAGCCTGGGTCGTCTCCGGCTTCAGCAGGTGCCGGTGTTTGCTCGTCAGAGAGCTCAGAAATGCGCACTGACGACTTACTCGGACCAACATCCGAGGTGTTGATCGAGGGTGGGATCGCGTAGTTCATCGGGTAGGGCATCAGGTAGTACGACGGAAATGGCGGAAAAGGTCCAGAATGATCACCCGTGTATCCACTCGCAGGGTGCATCGTGTATGGCGTCGTGAATGGCATCTGGTAAGGTGGAGGGAAGATCCCTGTGTACTCACCCGATTGGGTGCTCGATGGGTGCATCGAATAGTTCATCGTGTATCCCATCGGGTTGGGCGTCGGGTAAGCATCAGAATGGCTTCTCCGCGATGCCTCAGGTCGGGTGATGTTCTCCTCGGCTTGGGGCTCGTATGATGATGCTCTGTAAGGTTCTGGAGGTGGCAGTCCTCGAGTTCCTCCTAGCGGTCCGCTTCTCCCCATCCAAGTTGGTGCTTATGCCGAGGTAGGAGCTGAGGCACAGCTTGCCTTATCTTGCAACTCCTTGATTTGACCTCCCATTGTCTTCACCGAACCGGTAAGATCTTTTACTTTCTTCGCCAAGAACTTGTTCATCCTCTTCAGCCAGCCGATCCTCTTGTGAGCTTCCCTCACTCCAACCGGTTGCTTTTGAGAGCATACATACTCCTCAAAATCGAACTCCTCCGAGCTGTCTCCCTGTCTCTGCCCGGTCTCTCTCTGTTCTCAGCTTCGGACTCCTCCTCCGGGTTGTACAGTTCCTCCAACGGTGGTGCGAAGTCAATGTTGTCGCCCAGCCGAACCTTGGTGCATATGACATTAGGTAGAACCATTTGAGCAGCTCCGGCGGTTGGATGGACAAACTTGAACAGCGTCATGTCATTAGGCCTCTCATGGGCCAAAAATCTCGCCAGCACGAGGTAGTCCGCATCCAGCCATCTTGGTTCATGAACAATTCCCTTTAAGGGCACATCGCATGCCACTAGGATCGGTGTGACTAGTCCCCCAATGGAGATCTCTCCGCCTCCTTCTCTTCTTTTCACGGCCCACGATTTCAGGTAGAGGAATTGATCGAGTAACACAAACAACATGCTTGTATCCGCAACATCTCCAACTAGTGGTGTACCATCCCTAGTATTGTCCAAAACTCCACACAGTGCAATATCTAACAGCTGGAGCTCATGGTCGTTCACATTCCTAGTCTCTTTTCTAGCAAAAAGAGTGCATGCAAGGGACTTGTGAAAATACCTCAAGACAGGGCTCCTTATTTGAGCGGATTTGGAGCTTGTGGACTTGTAGGGGTTCTTGTCTCCTATTGTCAGCCATAGGGACCTCATTTCTTCTTTGCCTACCTCCATACCTTCCCCACTACCAGATTTGAAGCTATACAGCTTCTCCATCTCTTTGAAACATAGTCGGTAGTCCTTGTTCCTCATGGAGAAGGTGATGAACCTGATCCCCCCATCGGGTAGTAGGTTCGGGTGGTCCTCTAAATAGTGCAGCTTCAAGGTTGAAAGGAAGTGGACCGTCTCCTCCTCATATGCTTCAAGGTGGGCTCGCATCAATTGGCCCAGGTGGCACATATCGAACAGGTACTCGACGTCTCTAGCGATGCCCAATTGCTTCATTGTTTCTCAGTGAGGGTAGAAGGTACCAACAAAGCTCATCTTCCGGAAAAACTTGAAGAGTCTTGCCGGAGTATCCACCTCCTTCTGCTTTAGCCTCCGAGAGGCTTGGCGGGTCCTCTCTCTCTGCTCCTCTTCTCTCTCTCGGTCCTCCTCCTCAGCGTGTTGATCCTCTACCTCAACTGCTCTCTCAACCACCTTCTCAGCCTTCTCTGAAGCTGTTCTCTTCCCCCTTGCAACCGCAGCTATGCTCCTTGATCGAGAGGTGTGGATCTCCCCTTGCTCTTCTCCTCCGTCATCAGAATCGACCTTCATAGGGTCGGTAAGGGTCTTTTCGGACGTAGACAGTTCCCTACGTCGAGGAGAACGGCAGAGAGCACTCGCCGTTGGACTCGGTGAGCGAACTCGCGGGCCTACTCGATTGGTTACTCGAGAATCAGGTTGGGTGGTGGATCGGGTTGTGCATCGGGTTGGGGAGGCTAAACGACCACCCAACGGTTGGGAATGTGGAACGTTTCCTCTTCCTTGAGAATCTCCAACTTCAACGGCATCACCTCCGGTTGTAGCAGCGGCGGAGGTTGATCTTCTTCCTTTCCTTTGGTAGATTTTAGCGATTGGCTCCATGTTTGATTCCTTGAGAAGAAAAAGGCTAAGTCTCGAGGTTAATAGGATTAGTCCCAAAGAAATCGAATAAAGCTCGAGTTTGAGGGAGAATAGAATAGAAACTTTGGAAAGCAAAAACTCTAGGGTTGAGAGATACTTATCGGTGATGGAAGGGGAGAGAATGTCGAAACCCCTTAAATAGGCTAGGGTTTGGTTGGTGGGCTTCACTGAGAGTGGGCTTCCTTGTGGGATTCGGACTCCACTCGCCACCTGAGCAGGGACACGATCAGGCGCATCGAGTACGGTTTCGGGTTGACCTTTGGGTTCTTCAATTTTCATCTTCTTAATTTTCCATTTTTTTTTTATAAAATTGCAAAAAGAGAAAAAGTAAATAAAAGTAAGTAAAACAAATAAGCTAAAATTAAAAGATACCTTTGGGACTTCCTCCCAAGTGAGCTTGTTTAAAGTCACTAAGCTTGACTCTTCATGCTCCTTAAGCATGGGATCCATGTGGAAGAGGTTCTGGAATCCTCTCCACTGCAGTAGGCTGGTTCAACAGATTTTCCAGGTCTTGTCCAGGTTCTAAGGCAAATGTGTTGTTGACCTCTTCAAGATGTTGCACCTTCCTTTGCTTGGTCTTTGTAAAGAAAGCTTGACCATCAATGGTTGGCCTCTTAATCCCCTTCTTCACATCAAACTCCATCTTGAAATGCTCACCATGTTCTATTCTGATCTTGCCTTGCTTCACCTCGATCACAGCACCAACTAATGCCAAGAATGGTCTTCCTAGAATCAGCGGATCATCCAATTCCTTGTCCATATCGAGGATCATGAAGTCGGCAGGCACTTCCAATCTTCCAATCCTGAGAGGCAGGTTCTCCAGGATACCAATCGGATGTCTCACTGTTCTGTCGGCCAGAACCAAATACAATTTACTTGGTTTAAAATCAGTGAATCCTAGCTTGTTGGCAACTGAAAACGGCATAATGCTAACTGAAGCTCCAAGGTCGCACAAACAGTTCTTGAAGATCCGAAGTCCTATCGAACACGACAAGGTGAAAGAGCCAGGATCTTCAAGTTTTTCCTCAATTCGCAGCTCAGGATCCAAGCAAACTCCACTTCTCAGAATTTCAAAACCGATCTCCTTGACAGCTTCCTTGACCTCATCCTCCAATCGAGCTGCTTCCTTGGCAGCTTCCTGCTGAAGCTCGTGTGGGAGCAAAAACTTAGGTGGTGGAGCTTTACGCTTAGCCATTCGCTCTGCAAGCGCCTCCAGCTGGATGTCAAGTGCAGCATTGAACCTTTCCTCTAACTCCCCTTCTACTAGTGCAGGTGGTTGAGGCTGATCTATCTTTTCAACATCTACTCGATGCATCATCCGATCAACACCATCGTGTAGGTCATCGGGTTCCACTTCGGGTTGTTCTTCGGTTTGCGATTCTCGAACCAGTGCTCGATCATCAACTCGATCAGTCTCTTCGGGTGAAGACTCGGGTTCATACTCGGATATGTAGTACTTGGCCTCATTTCTCATTGGGTGTTCCACCTCCTCCC
>NC_025700.1:11423697-11424512 GCF_000633955.1 Camelina sativa
GAAACGTACCAAAAGTAAAACAACCAAATGGCAACAACGCCAAATTGATAGAAAGGTTTTCACCCAGGGTATCAATCCCCTATGCAGTTGTAGTACAAAGGGTTATCAATTTAAATGGTTTTGTATTGCTAGCAGGAAGGATATGATCAGAACAATGCAAGTCAAGCCAAGCAATTAGGGTTTTGGTTCTAACGATTCCTAAAATAAAGAAAGTAAAAGAATATAAACAAATAAACCACACGACCTAAGCACTTGATGCAAGCAATCGAGTACAGGATCGAGTGGGGTGATCGAGTATGCAAGTGAGATATGAACAGCTCAACGTATTACTCGATACAGGTTATCGTGTACCTGATCGGGTAAGTAGTCGAGTAAGTGAAAGAAATGCAAATAAATAAAATACGAAAGTTCCTAAGGATGGGGGTAATCGAATCCTAAGTGTTCTAGACCAGTACGGATGCCTTACATGTCTCAAGCAATTTTTTCCTAGACAATGAACCTCTAAGACCTTATCACCACACTTTCGCACTAGCAACAATCAACCTTGAGCACATTACCACAGTGTCGCACTAGCAATATGAACAAGCAGACATTAAGAACGATTCATTATTGTCAGTAGACTTAAACTCATCTTATTTTGTTACTCAGAGTTAAGTAAACCTCTAGCATTGGCTAAAACAAGCATTTTATCTACTCCTTTCGGCCTGTAGAATTTGTAAACGCCCTAGATCTAATCTCAACCTTTCGGTCTGTTGACAGCATTAAGAGCACCAATCTAGAAGGAAATCTATCAATCATTTACAATCAACTAAAGC
>NC_025700.1:11425958-11452027 GCF_000633955.1 Camelina sativa
GAGGGTGAAGTCGGGTTACTCCTCGGGTGGATCTTCGGGTTGCTCTTCATGCTCTTGGATCCTCCTCGATCGTGTTGGGGTTTGGACTTGTTCTTGCAGCTCGATGGCTCCTTCGGGTACATGCTCGAGTTGTCATTGTTTTTCCCCATTTTTGGCTCTTTATTACCTGTTTTCATCCAAAATATGCAAATGCAGAAATGCAACACCCTAAATGCTCTAAAAGTGAATTCCTACAGTAAATGACCTAAAAATGCTAAATTAGAGGTATGAACAATGCAAAATATGGACAAAAAAGGATGCTAAAAACATGTAAATTAGAGAGTTATCAGCCGCATCTCCGATTCGGTGCTCACATTATCCCTCCCCCTTGCAAAGGTTTTGTCCCCAAAATATCTTCGTCATCACCTGCATCAAACGGAACAAGATCAGCAACATTAAACAATGTTGATGTGTGGTACTCATCGGGCAGATCAAGTCGACAAGCCGACCCAAGGACCTGTCGAGACCGGTAACGGGGTGTAGAGTGTGTGGGGATGAGTGGTGGATTTGGAGGCTCGGTACACTACGCACTGGCCGCAATGTTTCTCGACCAGGCTCCGCATCCTTGGCCAGAAGAAGTGCTCTTGTAGCATGGCTAGAGTTTTGGCCACGCCAAAATGTCCGGTCAGACCTCCATTATGCGCTTCTCGGATCAATAGGTTGGGGATAGAGCCGGCTGGGATGCAAAGGCGCCGACCTCTGAATAAGTAACCTTCATACACATAAAAATCCGCATCATCTACGTACGCGTCCTTGATGCTCTCAAACCCCAATACTTTGGCGTCCATGGTAGTGATCCCCGCAACCTGATTCACCTGAAGACATCTAAACCCACAAGAAACAAGGTAAGATGCTATTCCATTCTAAGGTTCAACTTAATACTAGACAAGCAAACCACCGAATAAAATTTTGTGTTTTTGTGACACATTTACTCGATAAAACTTTGAAAAGCACAAGTGCTCGCGGGTTCGAAAACACCGCCCTAATACCACCGTTGTAACGCCCCCGAACCGCCGTACGACCGGACAGGACTGCGGACAGCACTGGGACGCCACATGTGTGGGAACCGCACCCTGGTGGTCCGGTCGAGGGACGAAATCTGCAGCTTTCCGACCAGTCCTCCTGGACGCGACTCCGCCCGCGGCTGAGGTTCACTTAGGCTTTGCAACCCTTGCATCCCATGCGCGTTGTGTTGNTTCATACACATAAAAATCCGCATCATCTACGTACGCGTCCTTGATGCTCTCAAACCCCAATACTTTGGCGTCCATGGTAGTGATCCCCGCAACCTGATTCACCTGAAGACATCTAAACCCACAAGAAACAAGGTAAGATGCTATTCCATTCTAAGGTTCAACTTAATACTAGACAAGCAAACCACCGAATAAAATTTTGTGTTTTTGTGACACATTTACTCGATAAAACTTTGAAAAGCACAAGTGCTCGCGGGTTCGAAAACACCGCCCTAATACCACCGTTGTAACGCCCCCGAACCGCCGTACGACCGGACAGGACTGCGGACAGCACTGGGACGCCACATGTGTGGGAACCGCACCCTGGTGGTCCGGTCGAGGGACGAAATCTGCAGCTTTCCGACCAGTCCTCCTGGACGCGACTCCGCCCGCGGCTGAGGTTCACTTAGGCTTTGCAACCCTTGCATCCCATGCGCGTTGTGTTGACCCGGACAAGGCCGAGTACCATTTGCAACTTGTCATGTTTTCCCCAAAAACCGAATATATATTACTTTAATAATTTATTACATTGAAAATAAGTCATCAAAGCAATATACATAGATAGTCGGATAATTTTACAGAAATCATTTAGGAAGATATAGGGTTTTACAAAGAACACAAAAAACCCTATTCGGTACCCTAAAGTTTGCTCCAGCTCTAGACTCACTTAGGCTTCCTGCAAGACAAAATAATATCATGAGTAATCTAAGATTACTCAGTGAGCCTAGGCACCTTTTTCCTAAACAGGATTCTACTTCTCCAACCTGACTACCCTAGCAAGCAAAGGAAACAAGCAAGGCAGCGAACAACAAACAATCAAAGCAACGCAATAGAAACAGTAGCGGAAGCAATAAGCAAAAAACAAGCGAGAGAGGTTAGATCAGCACGACTCGACTCGGACGATCTAGACTCGCTACTCACGGAGAAAGATGACTAAAGGGAACAAGGACTACTTGGACACTTTAGACTCTTAACTCTTACACGACTCGCAAAGACGACTAGAATAAAACAAGGGATACTTGAAATACTCTAGACTCTTTCACCTAAGGGCCCTCGATAATCTGTTCCGTTCCTTAACATTTCCCATGCTGAAACCACAAAGGTAACCAGCATGAGCCCACATAAATGCTACATCGTCATGTAGCGGTCACACTAGTAGCTAGCTAGTCCTGACATTGTCCCGCGCGAGTGGTCATCGGGAACTCTCGCGAGACAAACCGCATTTGGAACAGAATATTGACTACTCTATTCTAGCTAGGACTCAAGAAACAAATTCGAGAGACTTAGCTAAAATACAACGAACAAATCAAGCAAGAATATCAAGCTAAGAAAGCAAGATAACATGCAAAAATCAACAAGCAACAAGAATGACAATTCATGCAACTTAGATTGTTCTACAAGCATGCAACCAATTTAAGCAATTTTAATGCAACAAGTTCACTTATGCAAGCAAGCCAAATTTAAGCGATTTAACCAAATAAATCCTTTAAGTCCATTTATGCATGCAAGCTAACCTCATCCAGTTTTATGCAATAAAATTGCAAATAAACTTCACCAACTTAATTCATGCATGTAACCGATTTTATGCAAGAAATATTGCAAGCAGAATCCTTCTAGTTCAACCATGCATGCAAATCCTTTTGTCCAATTTTAAGCAAGTCCAAATTACTTAAAATGCATCCCAATTCATTTTTGCATGGTGATTCCAAGCTCAAATTCTATGTGCATTTAAACATGAATCTAGCATGAATCCTACCATATTTTTCATGCATCAAATTAAACTGATTCTAACATGAATCTAGTCTAAATGCAACAAGCAAAGGGTACACGCAAGGATCTAAAGATCAATGCAGTCCCCACACACAATTACCGCAGAACTCACACTAATACAGCTGATGATGATCGGACTTCACTGCACCGCGGATCAGACAATTCAACTCCTCGCATCAGACAACGTCTCTTTCTCATCCCTCTTTGGCCGCAACAGCATCTCCTTCTCGTCCCAACAGCGTCACCCTCCGGACAACTCTCTCCTCTCTTTGAATTTGAGAGCTTTAAGTGTTTAGGTTTGCGAAAATGAGAGAAAATGATCTCAAGAGGCAAATTTATAGGTCGAGCATCCCCCTTCTCTCCCCTTAGTGCGTTTTGACAAATGGCACTCTTGGATTTGCATGTGGTCATTACTCGGGCGTGTAAACCAAACGCCGACCACTTGGCATGCATGAGCTTGCATGTGGCGCGTGTATTTCACTCGCCCTTGCATGAAATTTGATTGGTCCAAATCATAGATAAACAATGATTATGTCGCCACTATTCTTCTTCCTTCGGCAAAAGCTTTACCGTCCTTTCGTCCGGTAAACACGACATTGCTCGGACACTTCTCGGTCATTGCTCGGTCTTGGTTTGGACTGCTTTTGGTTCCTCCGGACTCCCTCGGTCTTCTCTCGGACAACTCTCGGTCATTACTCGGGCGTCTAGGTCTCTCTCGGACCTCTCTCGGACATCACGGTCTGTACTCCTCGGTCCTTCCTGTCCCTTCCGACACTTCTCGAACCGTACTGTCTTTTTCGGAACTTGACCGTCTCTTCTGCGTATGCAGTATTCCACGTAAACCGCCAACTCCCGATCGGTCTTAAGGTCTCTATCGCTCATCTGGTCACTTTGGTCTTGGCTCGGCCATCCTACGAGTCGCGAATTTGTTCCTCGGACATCCTCAGGCCATTTCTTCAAACTTTTATTTTGGGATTTCTGCCCTTAGTGAGGGTCATTACAGCATGCGTCCTTGGGTTAAACGCGGCGTTGTGCAGTAGGACTCGTCGCCTCGTTAAAACATTCTCCAGTAAAACTCATGGGAAAAAACCAAAGTAAGGAAAAAGAGTACGTGTCATGATCCTACCGTCTTTGGTGCCCTCATCCTTGGGTAAGGACGAAGGCCGTACGGACGGTCTCGCCGATGGTTGCCTTGGCCGAGTCGATCTCTTGGTCTTCTTGGACGAAGGTTTGGACGAAGTTGTTGATCCATTGCTTGGAAGTCCTGGATAAGCTCTTGATACGCGTGGTTGCAGCGGGAGTGATCCTCGGCATACTGGCTCCGAGTTGTCCCGTTGGTGATACAAATGTTCCGTTGGTGTCCAGGTCTAGTGCGAGTGTTCCTGGCCGCGTCTCCGGTCCGGTGCTCACATCAAAAGTGGTAGGAATAGCACCGATGGACTGGCTAAGGGTCTAAATAGGTTTTAGAACCTCGATCGGATCATTGGTGACAATTTCCAAGTAGGCTCCCAAGGTTGTTCTAGGTGTTCCCGACCATGCGAAATGACATTCGGGTTCTGGGTGTTCCACGGTTCGGGGGCGTTACTGTTGGGTCCACATTTAGTTCATGTGAAATGACGTCCGGGTTAATACCCGTCATCTTGTCGACCGAACAAGCAAAGGTCGTTATGTTTTCCTTCAAAAAGGAAATTAAGCGAGCTCTGATTTCGCTTCCCAAGCCGGCTCCTATTTTGATTTCTTGATCCGGGAATTTTTCATTAATGAATATGGCTTCAGTGAGGTCGCCTGAAAGTTGCTTTTGGATTGGATTGTTTGCGACCTTGAGCTGTGGTTGCTATTGGATTAGTAGCTTGTGACTCGCTAGGTAACAGATCTTGGCTGCTCTCTGGCTTCCCATGATCTCCCAAACTCCCTCCAGGGTTGGTAATTTAACGCACTGATGGTACGTTGAGGGAACTGCCTTCATCTAATACAACCATGACGTTCCCATTATTGAATTGTAAGCTGCGGGATGGTCGAAGACTGTGAACTCTACTATTGTATCACTCCTTGTGTGGACACTGGCAGTGCGATCTTCCCTAGAAATATTGACGTTTCGCTTGTGAACGAGACTAGAGGCAAGGGGGGACCTGCAATGTGTTCTCTTCCAATACCCATCTTAGTGAGGGTTCACAAGAATATTAAGTCCACCAAACTGTCGCTGTCTAACAAGATGCGGTATACTTCATGGTTTGCAATGACTAATGAGATGACTAGAGCGTAATCATGAGGATAATCTAAATTCTCTGTTTCCTTATCCAAAAACACGATCTCGGGCAGGTCACTGCTGATGATCTTTATTCACTTAGGGCCCAAACTCATGAGATTTCATTGATGATCCTTGATTGTCGTTACCATTCTCTTCTCAACTTATGACATAGGACCTCTCCGTTTAAGCGCCTATGGAAACTCTTATTTCTCTCGCGGCGGCGGAAGGATCTATCCTATATATAGTGTCGACCAAACCGCCTTGAGTTTACTCAAAACGATAAGCTCTATCGCTCCCTAAGTTCCCATAATTTTTGCAACTATCCTTATCCGGTCAACTTTGCCTTTTCCGCGAGTTTCCATTTCTCTTGGGTTTCCATTCCCGTGAGCCGGCTTAAATCTTTGCAAGATTCCCTAGTTCTCAGGCCATCCATCGGCCCACAGTCAAGTCGTTCCAACATTGTTCCATAGGCCCGATCCATTGTTCACCGATGCAACCTTATCCGACAGTTTCTACTTCACTGTCACTCTCACTACCATTATCACTATCACTCGGACTATCACTCGGACTGTCACATAGACTAAGTACCAAATCATCCCATTTTATCGAGAAACTTACATGCCTGCATCATCTACATGAAAGCTAAGGATTCCATTTCTTCAACTCAAACATCTTTTCACTACTTCGGTAGTCTCGAACTCTCCATTCTCATTCGGATCCCATTAGTCTATCAAACTCATGGACAATGTCCTTTCTACCATGTTCCATATGGTGTATGTCCTGATACCGCTTGATACTATCCTGATACCATCATGATGATTGTCATGATACCATCCCATCAGCATACCGCCATCGACTCTCTGGACGTACCGCTATCAAACCTCTGGTCGTACCGCTACCAACCTGTTAGCATACCGTTATCCACTCTCTGGTCATACCATTATCGACCCTCTGGTCATACCGTTATCGACCCTCTGGTCATACCGCTATCAATCCGTTATCGTACCGCTATTGACCCTCTGGTCATACCGCTATCGACCCTTTGGTCGTACCGCTCTTGACCGGTTAGCGTACCACTATCGACCCTCTGGTCGTACCGCTATCGACCCTGGTATCATACCGCGACTCGTACATCATACGTATTGCCGGTGTGGTGGAAGCGGGTCGTTACGGAACCCTTTTCCCAGCCCGGGCAGTGTTTTTAACGGTGGCTTGGAAGCGAACTTATACTTTTGAGTGGCGGCAGCCTTCTCTTGTTCCGCAAATATCCAGTTCGTAGCTCGGTGCAATGCGTCCTGGATAGTAGGGAATTGTTTAACAGTCAGTTCTCTCGGAAGTGAGACTCGTGCCACAGTCCGCGAACAGCTTGCAATACCCGACATCTCCTTTATGGGGCTCGAGGTCAACTCGACTTGCTGTCAGCAAGAAGGTCTTCAGATGCGTGAAGCTTCCTTAATCGATTTCTAATAAATATATATGTGAATTAATTTTAAAGAAGAAGTAGAAACCGAGTACTACTGATATCGAATCGAGAGAAAGAAGAAGAAGTCAATGATAGAAAGAAGAAGATAATTATATGTCCACCTAGGAAAAAAAAACTGATGTGTATTCATTGTTTTAATTTGATTGGATATTGATTTTATCTGATGTGTCAACACCAACATGAATGTTAAAGCTGATGTGTCACACTATTAAGAAACTTATCCTAGTTTTATTGTATTGATTAATTGTATTTTATCGGATGATGGTCAATGTATCTAATTACAACAGTTCTCAATTCGTAGTCCATCGAAACAAATTCAATCCTATAAATAGGAAACAAAATATATATTAGATTTAAAAATATATTACAAAAATGAAGTTTAGATCTCAAATAATATTTTTTTTTTTCCAACAAACATTAATAAATTAAAATAGAACTCCAAGATTGGTTGCCCAAACAGGAGGAAAAAAGTTTACAAAAATTGATGCAGAACTTAAACATCTTGAGGACCGAGCAAGACAATCCGCCCTTGCGTTGACGTCTCTAGGGATCCTGACTAGGGTGAAGGAAGGATAAGAAGATCGGAGCATTGCGAAATCCTCCAACTAATTCGAGAAGGCGGGCCAATCGTCCGGCGTCTGCACCATCGCAACTAACTCTGCACAGTCCGTCTTAAAAGCCTGACAGACTACTCCAGCCACCATTAAAGAAGCCATTGCCCAGATCATTGCTTACAACTCCGCGTGTAAGGGAGTAAGGCCTCTCCGGTGACTTCTTGCTCCCAAGAGGATCGTTGAGGCTTCGCCACTGCAACACCACCAGCCCAGACCCTGAAAAGGATCCAAATTTTTCCAAGAACCATCAATCTGACAACGGGGAAAACCGCTCCTGTCCTCCAATAAAGGCGGAGGATCCAGATAACGCGCCGAGTATAATTTGGCCTCCTCCCACAGTAATTTGTCATAAATCGCTTGATTCATGATCTCAATTGGCTCTACTTCGACACCTTGGAAAACCTTTTTGTTCCTATCTTTCCAAATTGACCAAACAATCCAGGGAAGACGAAGGGCTATATCCGAAACCCCGGATTGAGAAGAAGCCTGCCAGAATATGAAATCTCAAATAATAATTTTACCAGTAATTATATTAGATTTTGTAAAAAAAATTAGAATTAAATTATTTAATAATTAGTTTATCCCGGCTTGTTATCGAGTTACTCAATAAAGTTAATTCAAATAATTTTCTATCCAAAATAAATGTAGTTATATTTTGGGAAAAATAAAAAACCTATAGAGGAATATAAGCCAATAGATCTAAGAGATTTTCTAAAAACGCAATTACATAAACTCATAATGAATATTGTTGAACGTTTTTTGTAGCTCAATGTAACCCCTTAATTATATAAATGTATGTCTTACCAACGGCTCTCAATTTATAAATCATCAATCATAATCAACGCTATAAATAAGAAACTAGACTAACCACGTGAATATAAAACAAACACAACACGACTAATAACAAAAAAACGACTATGAAAAATTCATCGAAAACACTCGTCGTTCTCTCTATAATATTTTGCTATGTCATCAGTCCATGTGATGGATTCAACCCGTTTGCTAAAACCGCTGTCTCTATCACCAACAATATCATGCCGCAAACAATCCTGAAAATAAGCTGTAAATCTAAAAATGATGATCTAGGTAAGCATGTGTTGCAGCGAGGACAAAGATTTCAATGGAAGTTTAGACCAAACTGGTTTAGAAATACATTGTTCTTCTGCAGGTTTGCTTGGAATAATCAAGTTAAATGGTTTAATGTATATACAGCTGAGAGAGATCAAGGTCATTGTTATGAATGTAATTGGTCTATCATGGCTGACCGTCTATGTATATCAGGAAACTTCGACAAAAAGTTTAATAGGTGTTATCAATGGAATTAAAAAAAAAAAAAACTATTTGTAACAATCTCAGGTATTCATATTCATTGATATTAAACTTTTTTAAAAATTAATATGATTTGGTCTTTCAACATCATTATTTAATATTTTTTTAGAATATTTATATATTACATAACTATGAACTTTCAATAGATTAGATGAATTATAACCATGAATTTTTATTAAAAACCGGAAAAAACATTCAGCTTGATTGGAATAAAAGACAAACATGATCTCTCGACGGTACACAAATTTAATGCACGTACTAGTTATATACAAAGTCTTCTTACTTTCCTACCATGGGGTTGCATTTAATTATATAATTTTGTGTTTTAAAGATATATTTTGGTTTCAGTAAAAGTGTTTGCATAAAATTTAATAAAAACAGTGTTTCCGTATATATATCTATTTTTGGGAAAAGATTTTCTATTTTTCCCGAGCTTCTTTATAAGTTAGACATTAGAAAGGTAATAACCTTTTAGGTTAAAACATAAGGTTTGAATTTGATGACTACATTTGGCCAAGGGAAGGGGGCAAGGCATTTTACCCTCCTTCTAAACATATGCATAGACTTTTTCATATAAAAAACACTAGATATTTCATTTTAAACATCAAAACATATATTGAGAATTAGTTACAAATAATATATCCTTTTTCAAAAATACACATTTTTCCGAAATATATATATATATATTTTTTGCCATTTTCATTTTTGTCCTCCTTTAATTTTTAATAACCATTTTACCATTAAATGAAAAATATTTTAATCAATAAAATAAAAACAAAAATTTTCCGCCAAAAATATATCCGACATATTTTCGGGTCAAAAAATTTTTGAAAACAATTTCCCGCCAAAATAAGTTTTGTCAAAAAAAATTTGACAAAACATTTCGACAANCCAAAAAATTTTTGAAAACAATTTCCCGCCAAAATATGTTTTGTCAAAAAACATTTGACAAAACATTTCGACAAAAAAAATTTTCCGTCAAAAAGAATTTACAAGACTATTATAATGTTTTTATAAAGTTTTCAACGATTTAAAAATATTTATAAAACATTTATAAAGTTTTTATATATATAAATCTTATAAAACCTTATACAAAGATTATCAAAAACCTTATAATTTTTTATATAAAAACTTTACTCTCTAACGTTCCGATTTTGAATTGACTTGGTCCTGGTATGAGCCTTCACTTTGGAAACCCATCTTCGAGCTCCCTTTGTCATCCTCATCCACTTTGATTCTTCTGAGTTCTCCGGAGGTCTGCAACTTTCTCGAACTCTTTCACAACTCCGGGAACCTGACAACTTGCGAGCCGGACCACCTCGATGTCGAACTCTTTTCGTTCTTCTGGCATAGCGGTTGACATGTGACTTTCTATGTTTGGAACACATGAAATAAAAATAAAATAAGGGCACAGTAATATCATGTGAGATCGGAGGTGTACCACTCTGATCTGAGTGATTCAGGGAGCGGAGGAGTTAATCACTGTTCAAGTTCCGAACTGATTTGTTATATTTAGAGATTGTTCTTGAGTAAAATACGCAAATGGTCTAGATATTATTGCCAGAAAATTGATTCGCCCCTACAAAAAATATGCTTCTTAAGATTTATACTAAGAGCTTTCAATGAAGAATCCATCTGTTCCATCAATCTCGCATATTATTCATTAATGACAGCTAACGGGATCTTGACTTCCTCCCTGAACTCCGAGGTAATTGTTGCGCTCCCGTCGGTTTGGCATGGTTTCTACCCGCTTCCCTTGATCGGGCCTTTTTGATTTAACGGGCTGGATTTCCTTCTTATTCTATCCCAAACGATTAGCTTGGGAACAGTCATTTAATCGAAGTGGTTAAATGCGGTACAAACAATTACCCCTGAAGTCTCTCGAGCTAATTTGTTTGAGGGAACATAACATAATGTCAGTACTACTCACAACAAGGTCTACTGACATAAAGAAGTCAATCAAGCAACAACAAGATTAACTAACAATAATCAATCAAACAAACAAACAAACAACCAAATAAAAAATGAAGCAATCAACATGAAAAAATTAAAAAACAACACACACAACATCCAGTTATCATGCCAATAAATACCGATTATTGACCATGAACAACCAAGCAGCATAACGGCTATACCAACGCTAGCCTAGCCTCATTAAATTGCATAAGCAACTTCACAACATCAAATATATCTCAAAACTATACCAATTATAGTTCCTAAACCACACACAAACTTCATAATATGAAAATAAATCAAGCAAAGATGCTAGATCTAAACCAACCAAACAAATCGATCTCACATAAGAACGTAGATCTAACTATCATAGACAATTATAAACATGCAACCTCAACCCCAAACTCATACACAAAATAAAATCCTAGTCATGTGCTACTACACATGCTTCGTTACTCACCTTGGCCTTGCCCGCCTATTGATCTAGGTCCGAAAAATCGACATTCTACCCTTGCCCGCCTATTGATCTAGGTCCGACTAGCTTTTTCCAAGGATGGATCTAAGCTTTGGACCGAACCAAAAACTTAGAAAAATATTCTAGAAAGAATAAAAGACTAGGGGTAGAACTTACTTACCGGAAACCCGACCACAACTCTCGACTCGACAAATTTCTACCTAACTCGCCTCCAAAAGCGTAATGATCTAACTAAATATCTAAGGGTTGTATTTTGGTGTGGAAAGCTAATGAAATAAACCTAGATTTCGTGGCTTTATATAGGGAGAGGAGACTTAGCTCCCAAGCAAAGTCAAGCACGAGGTGGTAGATAAGCATTATCCAAAAGCTTATCCTTATCCTTATCCACTTTCATTCTTATCCAAACTCAAGCTTGTGTACACTTAAGCTTGGCATACGCCATCCTCATCCAAACATGTGGCACCATATGGACGATACACTCCAAGCTGGTGGCACAGCCACTTGCACCACAAGCACCTCCACGACAAAGCAGCTTCGCGGCCAAAACTGAACCAGGATTTCTTCGTCCGAATTTTACAGCTAAAATCATGTATTGTGGCTTGTCCATAACCACCTACTAACATTGTTGTCTCCGTATCCAAACCTGTTTTATCATCGCTCGCTTGTCTCGGCCATAACAGCTTCTTCTCGGTAAAACTAGTTTTCTCGGTACAATTGATCTTTCCATCGACCAAATTGTTGATGAACCCTTGATAGCCAACTTCATAACCCTTAGTAAACGTTCCATCATTTCCTTTGACCGAGTACATATCATTTTTCCGTAGCCTTACTGCCCAATGCCACTGATAGCAGTTCCTTGCCTTCTTGATATTTAACGGTAGAAGATAGAAATCTTTAACTTGCTCATGGTTTGATATAAAAATCAATTCAACCATTTTTCTTTGATCAATACTTCGGATAAAGATTGGTTGACTGATGGCTCTATCGAATTTTTCCTTTCGAACAATGTTCCAAGTCTCGATTGCACGTCCACGTTCGCGGCCTTACGTCGGTGTACTAGGTCAAAGTAAGGGGTATTACAATGATCGTGATTGCTGATCCGTTTATTTTTTCTGTTGCATGTGAGGTTAAGTATTGATACTTTCTGTTTTATGTGTTGTTTAAGACCATAAACATAAGTATCAATTATTTGATGGTCTTAGTGCATGGCATTCGTGACGGGAGGTCCGACTAGCCATAAGCGCACTAATAATGGAGATGTGACTGACCTTCCTTGTGGTTCCGCCTCAACATGCCGCCTTGACCTGGCTCTAGTGTTGCATGTTGAAGCAAAGAGCTCGGTGTAATGACCCTCACAAAGGAGTAAAATTCAAAATAAAAATCCCTGGCCAAAGGACTGGAAAGGACGTAAAGGGAAGGTAAGGAAGGAAAGTAGAAAAAGCGCGGAAGGAATGTCCGAGAAATTCTGGACAGATCGAAAGATGGCTGATGGTACCATGTACCATGTACTGTACCGAACGTACATGCACCGGACGTACCAGACGAACGCCAAAGGGAATTTGAGAAAGTAAGGGCGGACCAAGAGATGGCTGAGTCGACCGAGACGTACTGGCCGTGTTGTGCGAGACGTACTGCCTGAGTCGACCGAGACGTACTAAGCCAATAGTAACCAAGAGACCGAAAAGACTGTCCGAGGAATATCGAGAGAACCGATAGTGTCCGAGTATTGCTGAAAGGGGAGCGTCCGGGCGAGACAAGAAATGTCGAGGACTGTCGAGGGTGCCAGACGAAGGGACGAGTTTTGCGAAACTGACCAAACGCATTGCATGCATTCATGCAGAGAGTTACACGCGCCACATGCAGCCAAGAAAGAAGCCACTTGTCGAACCGCACTAATGAAGAAGAAGGAGGAGTCGCGCCTATAAATAGAGGCTCGCGACTTCATTTGCTCATTTTTCTCCCTTTGCTCTCAAATTTCTCAAGCACAAAGTCTTGTTTTTCTCTCAAAGTCGAGAGAGATTACTGAGAGAAATTGTCAAAGGAGACCGAGGGAGAGATCGAGAAAGAGATCATAAACGTTTACGTCTAGAGAAGACCGAGGAGAGAAGGAGTTTGTGTCGAGAACGAGACGTCAAAGAAAAGGAGTCTTGTTGAAAGATATCTTGAGAAGAAGAAGGAGATCTTCTCGAGGAACCCATCGAGAAAGGACAGAGTTTGGTCGAAGAAATCGTTGAAAAGAACCGGAGATATTGTCGAGAAAGAAAGACCGAGAGCAAGACGTATCTTGTGATCGAAGAAGACCGAGAACGAGTCGGCGGTTTTGGACCAAGAAGCGAGACGCGGTTTACGGTTGAGTAAAGACGAGAGCGAGAAGCTGTTGGACGCAAAGAGGGAGGATTTGTCTGATCAAGTGGTGCGGTGAAGTCCGGCAAACATCGACGCGTGAAAAGGTGAGTTCTGTGGTTTTGTGTGCAGTGCTGCATGGATCTTTAGATCCTTGCGGTCACCATTTGGGTGTTGCATGTAGACTAAGATTCATGGTAGAATCGGTTTAAATTGGATGCATGCGTATTATGGTAGGATTCATACTAGTGAAATGTTTAAATGCACATCTAACATGAATCACCATGCGAATGAATTTGGATGCATTTTAAGTAAGATGGACACTTAAAATTTGGTTAAGAGGACTGCATGCATGATTAAATTGGTGAAGTTCATTTTATTTATTATTGCATAAATTCATGGGAGGTTAGCTTAATTGCTTAAACGAATTTTAAAGGATTTACTTGGTTAACTCAAACGAACTTGCATGCTTCATGGGACTAAGAGGATTTAAGAGGTTAAATCAAAATGGCCTTGCATGTGTAATTTTGGACTTAAGGATTTAAAGCGGTTAAATCAAACGGTTGCATGCGTATTAGGACTTGTTGCATTAATTTTGCTTAAGTCGCTTAATTTGGTTGCATGCATGTAGAATAATCTTAAGTTGCTTGATTTGTGTTTCTTGCTCCTTGTTGATTATTGCATGTCGTAATTCTTGCTTGAGTTCATGCTTGTTTGCTTGATCTATCATTGCTTGAATTATTGTGTGTTTTATTTTAGCTTAGTCTCTTGAATCTGTTTCTCGAGTCTTAGCTAGAATAGAAGAGTCGATCTCTGTTCCAAATGCGGCTGTCACACGTGAGTTCCCGACGACCACTCACGCGGGACACTGTCACGGCTAGCGAGCTACTAGCGTGACCGCTACATGACGATGTAGCATAATTGCGGGCTCATTGCTGGTGACCTTTGTGGTCTCGACATGGGGGATGGTATGGAACGGAACAGATTATCGAGGGCCCTTAGGTGAAAAGAGTCTAGAGTATTTCAAGCAATCCATGTAGTATTCTAGATGTCTTTGTGCAGTGGTAAGGTTAAGGAGTCTAGGATATTTCAAGTATTTCTTGTTTATACTAGTCGTCCTTACGAGTCGTGTAAGATTTAAGAGTCTATTGTGTCCAAGTGAGCATGCTTACAAGCAGTCCTTGTACCTTTAGTCGTCTTTCTCTGTGAGTAGCGAGCCTAGATCGTTTGAGTCGAGTCGTAGTGATCTAACCTCTCTCGCTTGTGTGTGGTTTAATTTGCTTCCGCTTTTGTTTCTGTTGCGTTGCTTTGATTATTGGCTGTGATTGCTTGCTAGTTGGTTTGCTTGCTAGGTTGTTTGCTTGCTAGTTAGTTTGCTTGCTTGTTTATTTGCTTGCTGGGGTAGTCGGGTTGGGAAGTAGAATCCTGTTTAGGAGAAAGGGGTACCCAGGCTCACTGAGTAATCTTAGATTACTCATGATAATATTTTGTTTTGCAGGAAGCCTAAGTAAGTCTAGAGCTGGAGCAAACATTATGGTACCGGATAGGGTTTTCTTGTGTTCTTTGTAAAACCCTATATTTTCATGTGATTTATGATAAATTATCAGACTATCTCTATATATTGCTTTAATGATTTATTTTAAATGTAATAAACTATTGAAGTAATATATTCAGTTTTCGGGAAAAGCATGGCAAGTTTGCAAATGGTACTCGGCCTTGTCCGGGTCAACACAACGCACCAGGCCACAAGGGTTGCAAAGCCTAAGTAGTCTCGGTTGCGGGTGGAATTGTGCTAGGGAGGACCGGTCGGGAAGTCTGCAGCTTCCGCCCCTCGACTGGATCGCCTCGGTGCAGTTCCCATCATAGCGTCCTGTGGCTGTCCGATGGCCTGCGTGGTCATAGAACGGTTCGGGGGCGTTACACTCGGTGGACTTGGTTAACTACCTTGGTTGAGGCTGTCTACATGACG
Organism: Camelina sativa; assembly: GCF_000633955.1. Lineage (NCBI taxonomy): Eukaryota > Viridiplantae > Streptophyta > Magnoliopsida > Brassicales > Brassicaceae > Camelina > Camelina sativa. The sequence continues at coordinate 11,441,414 of NC_025700.1, forward strand.
GTGTAGTTGAGGTGTTGTACCAGTTGCATGCCTTTGTGGTTGTAATGCGGGTGTTCAATTGTAGTGAAGTGGAATGCAGCATATTCGGGCCCTAGTAAAACTTGTTTAAAAACTATCTGTTATTCAAGTTTTGCATGTTGCATTAATTGCTTGTTTATGGTTATTTGCTTGGTTTATTACCTTCGGCATGCTTTCTCTGATTTTTGTGATGTGGTGATTGATTTTTGACATCTATAGGTTGAGATGAGAATCTAATCCTCTGCAGGGACCCCAGAGACTCTCTAAGTATTTATCCATGCAGGTAACCATTTGAGGGAAGCTAGAGGGCATGTTGGACGATAGGAGCCCGAACTATTTTTTTTTCCTTTGTATCAAAAAGGTATGTTATGTATAATCTTTTTGCGCTAGGCCTGGCCACAAAATCTACAAGTCTTTTGTTAACTTTGTGAAATAGTTTACTTAATGAAAGAAATCGGTTTTATATTTTCGTGTGTACGAGTAATGTCTGATAATGACTTAGTCCGAGTCGGCTCAACACTTGGGCATCATGAGGGTTGGCAAGCCTAAGTGATGTCTTAAGTTGATGTGAACGCCGGACGGCCTAGAGACTCGGACGGAGTTCTACGTCGTTGGACGTATGGAAACGAGTTTTGAGGGGAAATGGACGAGTATAATACGGAATAGAACAGAAGGAGGTGGGAAATCGATGGTACAGATGGCTGAACGCGGTAGCGGACAAACGGACCGGGGAGTACGGACGGTGGCTAGCGAACCGAGTAAGAAACTTGACCTCGGTTCTCTAGAGGATGATGGAATCGAAGTGGGACACAACTAACGATCAAGGAACGCCGTGTGCGGTGTACACGAGCGGTGGTGAGCATCGTACGCCGACTAGAAGAAGAGCGATCCCAGATCGATCCTTCTAGGGTTTCTTTCAAGCCAAGTCCCGGACTTTGTTGCGAGAAAGAGGGTTGAGACAATAAACAAAGATTCACTCTTTGGAAAATTATGATTTCATTCAAGTCTAAAGAGTCTAAGCTAGAGGCGTTGGGAGTTTAAATAGTGTAAGAGTTTAGAGGGGATTAGGGACACGCGGACTCGCTATGGTCCGCACACGTTGCCTTTGACGCGTCTCCACAGACGGGGAACACGTTGCCCTCTATATGGTTTAAACAAGGCCACACATGTCACACTATTCCAACGTTGACAAGGGAAGACTCTAGATAAGTTCAAAACGCAAAGTTTAAAGGAAAAAGACAAAAGAGAGGCCGCGTCCTTAGGCCGAGTGCAGATTGCCACATCATCAATGATAAACGCGGCGTTGCGTGCGTCCTTGGGTTAAACGCGGCGTTGTGCGGTAGGACTCGTCGCCTCGTTAAAAACTTCTCCGGTAAACCTCATGGGAAAAACCCGAAGTAAGGAAAAAGAGTACGAGTCATGATCCTACCGTCTTTGGTGCCCTCATCCTTGGGTAAGGACGTAGGCCGTACGGACGATCTCGCCGATGGTTGTCGTGGCCGAGTCGATCTCTTGGTCTTCTTGGACGAAAGCTTGGACGAAGTGGTTGATCCTTTGCTTGGACGTCCTGGATAAGCTCTTGCTCCACGTGGTTGCACTGGGAGTGATCCTCGGCATATTGGCTCCGAGTTGTCCCACCGGTGATACAAGTGTTCTGTTGGTGTCCGGTTCTGGTGTGAGTGTTCCTGGCCGCGTCTCCGATCCGGTGCTCACATCATTCCCTTCCCCTTGCGAAGGTTTTGTCCCCAAAACATCTTCGTCATCACCTGCATCAAACGGAACAAGATCAGCAACATTAAACGATGTTGATGTGTGGTACTCACCGGGCAGCTCAAGTCGATAGGCATTGTCGTTGATCTTCTCGACGATCCGGAAGGGTCCATCGCCTCACGGGCTGAGCTTGTCCTTCCTTTTCTGGGCGAACCTCTCCGGCCGAAGGTGTAGCCACACCCATTCGCCAGGTTGGAAGAGCATTTGCTTGCGTCCTTTGTTGGCATAACGGGCATATTGTTCGTTCCTCCTCTCGATGTTGGCTTCGACTTCTTCGTGCAGACGTTTGACCAGTTCGGCCTTAGTGGCTCGGTCTTGGCATTCGGTCTCGTCCGGAGGCAATGGTAACGCTTGGTTGTAGGCAAACTCGATGAGTGAGATGCATTCTAACCAAGTCCCTTTGTTGCTCGCAATAGCTGTACGTAGTAACGCACCAAGGGTCCGGTTGACAACTTTGGTTTATCCATCGGTTTAAGGGTGTACGGCGGTGGAATAGAGTAACTTTGTCCCCAGTTTCTTCCACAAACTACGCCAGAAGTGACCAAGGAATCTTGGTTCCCAGTCCGAGATGATCGTCCGAGGAAGGCCGTGAAGACGGACCACATGGCTAAAGAATAGGTTGGCTAAGTGCACTGTGTGGTTGCTCTTGTGGCACAGGATGAAATGGGCCATTTTTGAGAACCGATCGACCACTACCATGATGGTGTCCTTCTGATGTATCGGCGGCAATCCGAGGACGAAGTCCATGGACAAGCCGATCCAAGGACCTGTCGAGACCGGTAACGGGATGTAGAGTCCGTGGGGATGAGTGGTGGATGTGGAGGCTCGACACACTACGCACTGGCCGCAATGTTTCTCGACCATGCTCCGCATCATTGGCCAGAAGAAGTGCTCTTGTAGCATGGCTAGAGTTTGGCCACGTCAAAATGTCCGGTCAGATCTCCTCTATGCGCTTCTCGGATCAATAGGTCCCGGATAGAGCCGGCTGGGATGCAAATGTGCTGACCTCTGAATAAGTAACCCTCATACACATAGAACTCCGCATAGTTGCCTTTGCCAAAGTTCTTGAAACATTCCCAAAAATCAGCATCATCTGCGTACGCGTCCTTGATGCTCTCAAACCCCAATACTTTTGCATCAGCTATGATGTTCTCCTTTCCTTTCTTATACTTGATAACGTATGGGACGGTTTGAAGAACTCCAGCCATTTGGCATGCCACCTCTTGAGATTGGTTTGGCCGCGCAAATGCTTCAAAATCTCATGGTCCGTGTGGATTACACACTCCTGAGCTAGCAAGTAGTGCTGCCAAGTCTCCATGGCACGGACCAGCTCGTACAGCTGCTTGTCATAAGTGGGATAGTTGAGGATTGCACCGCTGAGCTTCTCGCTGAAATAGGCCACCGGTTTACCGCCTTGTGTGAGAAAGGCTCCAATGCCAACGCCGGATGCGTCGCATTCCACCTCGAAAGTCTTGTTGAAGTCGGGCAGGACAAGGAGAGGAGCTTGAGTGAGACGCTTCCTGAGTTCCAAGAAGGCTCGTTCTTGTTTGGCTCCCCACTTGAACTCCTGGTTCTTCTTGATCACCGCGGTAAGGGGTGCGGCGACAATGCTGAAGTCTCGTACAAAACGGCGGTAAAAGCTGGTAGTCCGTGGAACGATCGGACTTGGGAGATGCTAGTTGGTGTGGGCCATTCTTCTATGGCTTGGATCTGCTCGCCATCTACCTTTAGCCCCTGTTCACTGACAACAAAACCTTGCGTGGTTTTCCATTCATCTCCTTCGTTCATCCTCACTTGGTGGTAACCACTTTTGAGGTCGAACTTGGAGAAAATGGTTGAACCGCTCAGCTCATCCAACATGTCGTCCAGTCGCGGAATTGGGTGCCGGTACTTGATCGTGATGTTGTTTACGGCCCAGTAGTCGACGCACATGCGCCATGATCCGTCTTTCTTCGAAACAAGCAGGACGGGAACGGAACATGGGCTAAGGCTTTCTCGGACATAGCCTTGGGACATGAGCTCGGACACTTGTGGCTCTAACTCCTTGGCTTCGTCCGGGTTTACTCGGTATGCGAGACGGTTGGGTAGTTGTGCTCCAGGAACCAAGTCGATCTGGTGCTCAATGCCCCTGAGCGGTGGTAAGCCTTTGGGCAGTTCATCCGGGAACACGTCCAACTATCTCCTAAGCATGTCCTTAATGACGTACGGGATTGTGTCCTCTAAGCCGCCTGTTCCTTCAACCAACAAATCTCTAAAAACCATCTATAAGACTTGGTTGGAGTCCCTAATGGACTTTCTAACGTCACTTGACTGAATTAGGAAGTTCATTTTAGGGTCCGAATCTTTAGACAACTTCATTTGCATTTCCCCTAACTTGTGTTGGAGTTAAGGGTTTTAGACTTATACGTTTGTTATCGTGTACAAACGTATACTGGTTGGTGCAGCCGCAATGTGATGTTCCCTTATCAAACTGCCTTGGTCTGCCTAACAAGAGGTGGCTAGCTTGCATCGGTACTACATCACATAGGACTTGGTCCTTGTACGGTCCAACACTAAATGGGACGCAGACTTGGTCCTTCACGCGTATCACAGTCTTATCGTCTAACCACTTAAGCTTATAGGGATTGGGATGGCATGTGGTTGGTAAAGAATGTTTCTTGACCATGGTGGAGCTTGCTACATTCGTGCAGGAGCCTCTGTCAATGATCAAGCCACATACCTTCCCACTCACCGTGCATCGCATGTGAAAGATGTTGTCGCGCTGGTTGGAGTCATCTAGCTCGTGGCTGGTGTTGAGGATGCGTCTGATCATCAGAAGTTCCCCATTGTCGGATTCGGCTATGGCCTCCTCCATGTCCGCCACATCTTGGAATTGTCCCTCCGTCATTTTTCCTTCGGACTCGAGCTCTATGGACTCGGTGATGATCATGGTACGGGCGTTCGGACAGTCGCGGGAATAATGGACTCGGCCTTGGCATTTGTAAACAAAATGATGTCCCGGCTCTGCACGTCATTGGTCGTCTTGCGGGGATCTTGTCTGTTGTCCCTGGTCGGATCCTTGGGCTTAAACTGCGAGTCGACAATGGCCGCTTTAGACTTCTCTTCTGGCCGGTTGGATGGCGATGTGTTTGGCAACCAGTTAGGAACACCTTGTCCTCAGGTCCGGCTTGCGGTTGCGAGCTTCTTTTTGATTTGGGTCTCTATTTGCATCGAAAGATGCAATAGTTCTTCAAATCCTTGGTACGGTTGACGCTCGACCTTGTGCACAATTCGATCTTGTAGACCATCGAGAAACTGGGCCATGAGGGACTCATCCGTATCTTCTACTTGGATTCAGTTGCTTAGGTGCTCAAACTCCTCGTAATACTCCTCAACGGACCGTGAGCCTTGAGTGAGTCTCCGAAATTTCTTTTGGAGCTCACGATGATAGAGCGGTGGGACGTAGCGACACCTCAGAATGGCTTTCATGACTTCCCAAGTGGCAATAGGCCAGTCATGGTTGCGACGCTGTTCAGCAACCAGGCGGTCCCACCCCGTGAGCGAATAGTCAGTGAATTGTGCCACGGCATAAGAAATCTTGCGTATCTCCGGGTAGTTGTAGCAAGAATAGATGTGATCCATTCGGCTCTCCCAGTCGCGGACAGCTTGTGCCCCGGTTTGATCGGACGTGGAGCATACTCATCGTCGGACTGGTCACTCTGTTCTGGCTCGTGTGTCCGTCTTCGTACAGGCGGCGGATCTTCTCTCAGAGGGTTTACGAGTTCAAGTTAGACCATTCGTTCGGCTAATTGTTCTATGCTGTTGTGAAGGGCCATTAAGGTGGCACCGATCTCCGGTGGTGGTAACGGAACCCCTGGTGGTTGTTGTGCGTCCATAGTGTCTGTGGTACGGACGGTGGTCGTACGGACTAACGGTGGTATGGTGTTTAGGGTTGATGGATGGACTGAAATCTCGAACGGCTGATGTCAAGAGCTGACTTCGGGTCACGAACGATGACCTGGACTTGGTCCGTACGTGATGTGCTGGTCGAGTAAGTCACATACCTCGTCAAACAAAACGAATATTCGTGAGTGTTCCGTTGGTGTCTTGGTTTGGTGCGAGTGTTCCTGGCCGCGTCTCCGGTCCAGTGCTCACATCAAAAGTGGTATGAATAGCACCGATGGACTGGCTAAGGGTCTAAATAGGTTTTAGAACCTCGATCGGATCATTGGTGACAATTTCCAAGTAGGCTCCCAAGGTTGTTCTAGGTGTTCCCGGTTCGGGGGCGTTACACGGTTCAGGGGCATTACAGTCGGGTACACATTTAGTTCATGTGAAATGACGTTTGGGTTAATACCTGTCATCTTGTCGACCGACCAAGCAAAGGTCGTTATGTTTTCCTTCAAAAAGGAAATTAAGTGAGCTCTGATTTCGCTTCCCAAGCCGGCTCCTATTTTGATTTCTTGATCCGGAAATTTTTCATTAATGAATATGGCTTTAGTGAGGTCGCTTCAAAGTTGCTTTCGGATTGGATTCTTTGCGACCTTGAGCTGTGGTTGCTATTGGATTAGTAGCTTGTGACTCGCGAGGTAACAGCTCCTGGCTACTCTCTGGCTTCCCAAGATCTCCCAAACTCCCTCCGGGGTTGGTAACTTAACGCACTGATGGTACGTTGAGGGAACTGCCTTCATCTAATACAACCATGATGTTCCCGTTATTGAATTGTAAGCTGCGGGACGGTCCAAGACTACCATTTTAGCACTCCTTGTGTGGACACTGGCAGTGCGATCGTCCCTAGAAATATTGACGTTTCGCTTGTGAACGAGACTAGAGGCAAGGGGAGACCTGCGATGTGTTCTCTTCCAATACCCATCCTAGTGAGGGTTCACAAGAAAATTAAGTCCACCAAACTGTCGCTGTCTAACAAGATGCGGCATACTTCATGGTTTGCAATGACTAATGAGATGACTAGAGCGTAATCATGATGATAATCTAAATTTTCTGTTTCCNGCCATTTTACCATTAAATGAAAAATATTTTAATCAATAAAATAAAAACAAATTTTTTCCACCAAAATATTTCCGACATATTTTCCTGCCAAAAAAAATTTGAAAAAAATTTCCCGCCAAAATAAGTTTTGTCAAAAAAATTTGACAAAACATTTCGACAAGACTTTTATAAGACTTTCCGTCAAAAAGAATTTACAAGACATTTATAATGTTTTTATAAAGTTTTAAACGATTTAAAAATATTTATAAGACATATATAAAGTTTATATATATATAAATCTTATAAAACATTATACAAACATTATAAAAAACCTTATAAAATTTTTATAAAAACTTTACTCTCTAACATTCCGATTTTGAATTGACTTGGTCCTCGTATGAGCCTTCACTTTGGAAACCCATCTTCGAGTTCCCTTTGTCATCCTCATCCACTTTGATTCTTCTGAGTTCTCCGGAGGTCTGCGACTTTCTCGAACTCTTTCACAACTCCGCGAACCTGACAACTTGCGAGCCGGACCACCTTGATGTCGAACTCTTTTCTTTTGGCATAGCGGTTGACATGTGACTTTCTATGTTTGGAACACATGAAATAAAAATAAAATAAGGGCACAATAATATCCTGTGAGATCGGAGGTGTACCACTCTGATCTGAGTGATTCAGGGAGCGGAGGAGTTAATCACCNATTTGTTGCTTGGGTGGACTCCGTTCTTCGAGCATGGTGAAAAATGTGGTTTAGATGGTGAGCCTCTGGGGGAACCTGTTAGACCCAACCCTAAAATCCCGTACATAGCCGTACATACTATATAAAAAAATTTAGGGCCTATCAATTTTTAAGTCATTCATTCAACAATATGCGACAGCGGTTAAGTAAAACGGGATAATAACTTAAATTCATGCCTTTAAAAATAAATATGAGGTTCCACTGCTGCGAATTTCATGCAATAGGCTAACACATTGTTTTAAAATACTAGAACGAACATAAACTACCCAAGCCACCATCTTCTCCCTTCCTTGCCTTCGTCACGCGAGCTGCTCAGTCACTTAAATCCAGTTCATTGAACCTTTCCTTTCCTGCGACCATAAAAGGAGGCGTAAGGAAACAAATTTGCTTAATGGAGCCATCATCCCGTCTCACTAGGCTCAGTCCAATAATCTCTATCTAACATATGGTCTATTCTAATCAAATCATGTAAGTTAATGATCACATAAGACAGTCGCCTAAATAATTTAGACCAACCATCGTTCATATTGCAATAGAACTCATTAACCATTAACCATGACAAGCAAGCAAAACAAGACTAAATAAACCATGAGTCAAGAGATCGACCAGAGAACTCGGCCACAATTACGCACTCACCTTCGGTTGTGAGCTTAGGTGCTAGTTTCTTGGTTCTACTTGCTAATCCGATCCCCGCCTCTACACGGAGATATCAACATCGTTAACAACCGATGTTTAGAACCATATTCCATCAACGGATCAAGGTGGGAAAACACTTACCATTCTCTTCTCGACTTATGACATAGGACCTCTCCGTTTAAGCTCCTATGGAAACTCTGCTTTCTCTCGCAACGGCGGAAGGATCTATCCTATATATAGTGTCGACCAAACCGCCTTAAGTTTACTCAAAACGATAAGCTCTATCGCTCCCTAAGTTCCCATATTTTTCACAACTATCCTTATCCGGTCAACTTTGCCTTTTCCGCGAGTTTCCATTTCTCTTGTGTTTCCATTCCCGTGAGCCGGCTTACATCTTTGCAAGATTCCCTAGTTCCCAGGCCATCCATCGGCCCACAGTCAAGTCGGTCCAACATTGTTCCATAGGCCCGATCCATTGTTCACCGATGCAACCTCATCCAACAGTTTCTACTTCACTGTCACTCTCACTATCATTATCACTACCACTCGGATTATCACTCGGACTGTCACATAGACTAAGTACAAAATCATCCCATTTTATCGAGAAACTTACATGCCTACATCATCTACATGAAAGCTAAGGATTCCGTTTCTTCAACTCAAACATCTTTTCACTACTTCGGTAGTCTCGAACTCTCCATTCTCATTCGGATCCCCTTAGTCTATCAAACTCATGGACAATGTCCTTTTATACCATGTTCCATACGGTGTATGTCCTGATACCGTCTTGATATTGTCCTGATACCGTCATGATGATTGTCCTGATACCGTCCCATCAGCGTACCGCCATCGACCCTCTGGACGAACGACTATCGACCCTCTAGTCGTACCGCTACCGACCTGTTAGCATACCATTATCGACCCTCTGCCATACCGTTATCGACCCTTTGGTCGTACCGCTCTTGACCCGTTAGCGTACCGCTATCGACCCTCTGGTCGTATCGCTATTGACCCTGGTATCATACCGCGACTCGTAAAGCATACGTATCGCCGGTGCGGTGGAAACGGGTCGTTACAGAACCCTTTTGTGGATACTTATCCACTGCAAATTTTCCCATCCCGAGCAGTGTTTTGAACGGTGGCTTGGAAGCGACCTTATACTTTTGAGTGACGGCAGCCTTCTCTCGTTCCACAACTATCCAGTTCGAAGCTCGGTGCAACGCGTCCTGGATAGTGGGGAATTGTTTAACAGTCAGTTCCTCTCGGAAGTGAGACTCGTGCCACAGTCCGCGAACAGCTTGCAATACCCGGCATCTGCTTGATGGGGCTTGAGGTCAACTCGACTTGCTGTCAGCAAGAAGGTCTTCAGATGCGTGAAGCTTCCTTAATCGATTTCTAATAAATATATATGTGAGCGCAAAATTAATTTTAAAGAAGTAGAAACCGAGTACTATTGATATCGAATCGAGAGAAAGAAGAAGAAGTGGATGATAGAAAGAAGAAGATAATTATGTGTCCACCTAGGAAAAAAAACTGATGTGTATTAATTGTTTTAATTTGATTGGATATTGATTTTATGTGATGTGTCAACACCAACATGAATGTTAAAGCTGACGTGTCACACTATAAAGAAACTTATCCTAGTTTTATTGTATTGATTCATTGTATTTTATCGGATGATGGTCAATGTATCTAATTACAACAGTTCTCAATTCGTAGTCCATCGAAACAAATTCAATCCTATAAATAGGAAACAAAATATATATTAAATTTAAAAATATATTACAAAAATGAAGTTTAGATCTCAAATCATAATTTTACCAGTAATTATATTAGATTTTGTAAACAAAATTAGAATAAAATTATTTAATAATTAGTTTATCCCGGCTTGTTATCGAGTTANATATATATATTGTAATGAAATTTAATAGCTAGTAATTTTCAAAAAAACTTTTTAGTAGAGTGTCAAAAAGTAAATAGTGCCCAGTCAGAAAATAAGGGGTGTGCAACCCCTATTAAGAGGAAGACACACGAAATCAGCTGTGATTGAGTTTGAGACCACGAAATCAGAGGAAGATTCAGAAAGTGTTTTCAGGTTGAGAATAATGGAGGAGGAACTTATCAAATACATAGATTTGTTTTACCAATAGTCAATGTAAAGTATATACAACCAAGCGTTGATAGCTCAATTGGTAAAGACTCTGACAAAAGTCTAGAGGTCGCCGGTTCGAGGGACGACGCTTGGGAGGGTACCATATAAAATGCTCTGGTCTCTGGCCTGAGGGGATGTACGGGTCTAGGCCCGGAACATCTTAGTAATTCAAAAAAAAAATGTAAAGTATACAAGAGACTAGTCATCATAAATTCATGTAACTAATTAAATTTTGGTCATCCAGCAAAATCTATGAAAATGATACTCTTAGATCACACTTTTATTTTATTTCAGCCACATTTTTAGGGTTCTTTTATTTTAGTTATCA
>NC_025700.1:11453981-11454764 GCF_000633955.1 Camelina sativa
TAAAAAACAACACACACAACATCCAGTTATCATGCCAATAAATACCGATTATTGACCATGAACAACCAAGCAGCATAACGGCTATACCAACGCTAGCCTAGCCTCATTAAATTGCATAAGCAACTTCACAACATCAAATATATCTCAAAACTATACCAATTATAGTTCCTAAACCACACACAAACTTCATAATATGAAAATAAATCAAGCAAAGATGCTAGATCTAAACCAACCAAACAAATCGATCTCACATAAGAACGTAGATCTAACTATCATAGACAATTATAAACATGCAACCTCAACCCCAAACTCATACACAAAATAAAATCCTAGTCATGTGCTACTACACATGCTTCGTTACTCACCTTGGCCTTGCCCGCCTATTGATCTAGGTCCGAAAAATCGACATTCTACCCTTGCCCGCCTATTAATCTAGGTCCGACTAGCTTTTTCCAAGGATGGATCTAAGCTTTGGACCGAACCAAAAACTTAGAAAAATATTCTAGAAAGAATAAAAGACTAGGGGTAGAACTTACTTACCNATTGTTGCGCTCCCGTCGATTTGGCCTGGTTTCTACCCACTTCCCCTGATCGGGCCGAACATCCTTTTTATTCCAGACCAAACCGTTTGCTCGAGAAGAGTCATATAATCGAAGTGATTTTCAGAACTGTCTCCCGATGTCTACAACATAAATCAGTTGTAGAATGTCATCGATCTTGCTTTGTTATACTGAGAGGAAGAAACCAGATTTTCTTCTTCATGAAGCCAACCCTATAAGAAAA
>NC_025700.1:11459182-11460209 GCF_000633955.1 Camelina sativa
TTCTACCCTTGCCCGCCTATTAATCTAGGTCCGACTAGCTTTTTCCAAGGATGGATCTAAGCTTTGGACCGAACCAAAAACTTAGAAAAATATTCTAGAAAGAATAAAAGACTAGGGGTAGAACTTACTTACCAGAAACCCGACTACAACTCTCGACTCGATCAATTTCTACCTAACTCGCCTCCAAAAGCGTAATGATCTAACTAAATATCTAAGGGTTGTAATTTGGTGTGGAAAGCTAATGAAATAAACCTAGATTTCGTGGCTTTATATAGGGAGAGGAGACTTAGCTCCCAAGCAAAGTCAAGCACGAGGTGGTAGATAAGCATTATCCAAAAGCTTATCCTTATCCTTATCCACTTTCATTCTTATCCAAACTCAAGCTTGTGTACAATTAAGCTTGGTATACGCCATCGTCATCCAAACATGTGGCACCATATGGATGATACACTCCAAGCTGGTGGCACAACCACTTGCACCACAAGCACCTCCACGACAAAGCAGCTTCGCGGCCAAAACTGAACCAGGATTTCTTCGTCCGATTTTTACAGCTAAAATCATGTATTGTGGCTTGTCCATAACCACCTACTAACATTGTTGTCTCCGTATCCAAACCTGTTCGATCATCGCTCGCTTGTCTCGGCGATAATAGCTTCTTCTTGGTAAAACTAGTTTTCTCGGTACAATTGATCTTTCCATCGACCAAATTGTTGATGAACCCTTGATAGCCAACTTCATAACCCTTAGTAAACGTTCCATCATTTCCTTTGACCGAGTACATATCATTTTTCCGTAGCCTTACTGCCCAATGCCAATGGTAGAAGAACGAAATCTTTAACTTGCTCATGGTTTGATATAAAAATCAATTCAACCATTTTTCTTTGATCAATACTTCGGATAAAGATTGGTTGACTGATGGCTCTATCGAATTTTTCCTTTCGAACAATGTTCCAACTCTCGATTGCACGTCCACGTTCGCGGCCTTACGTCGGTGTACTAGGTCAAAGTAAGGGTTATTACAATGATC
>NC_025700.1:11460716-11466708 GCF_000633955.1 Camelina sativa
GGTAAAACTAGTTTTCTCGGTACAATTGATCTTTCCATCGACCAAATTGTTGATTAACCCTTGATAGCCAACTTCATAACCCTTAGTAAACGTTCCATCATTTCCTTTGACCGAGTACATATCATTTTTCCGTAGCCTTACTGCCCAATGCCAATGGTAGAAGAACGAAATCTTTAACTTGCTCATGGTTTGATATAAAAATCAATTCAACCATTTTTCTTTGATCAATACTTCGGATAAAGATTGGTTGACTGATGGCTCTATCGAATTTTTCCTTTCGAACAATGTTCCAACTCTCGATTGCACGTCCACGTTCGCGGCCTTACGTCGGTGTACTAGGTCAAAGTAAGGGTTATTACAATGATCGTGATTGATGATCCGTTTATTTGTTCTATTGCATGTGAGGTTAAGTATTGATACTTTCTGTTTTATGTGTTGTTTAAGACCATAAACATAAGTATCAATTATTGGATGGTCTTAGTGCGTGGCATTCGTGACCGGAGATCCGACTAGCCATAAGCGCACTAATAATGGAGATGTGACTGACCTTCCTTGTGGTTCCGCCTCAACATGCCGCCTTGAGCTGGCTCTAGTGTTGCATGTTGAAGCAAAGAGCTCGGTGGACTTGGTTCACTACCTTGGTTGAGGCTGTCTACATGACGGTGTAGTTGAGGTGTTGTACCGGTTGCATGCCTTTGTGGTTGTAATGCGGGTGTTCAAGTTTTGCATGTTGCTTGGTTTATTACCTTCTGCATGCTTTCTCTGATTTTTGTGATGTGGTGATTGATTCTTGACATCTATAGGTTGAGATGAGAATCTAATCCTCTACAGGGACCCCATAGACTCTCTAAGTATTTATCCCTGCAGGTAACCATTTGAGGGAAGCTAGAGGGCATGCTGGACGATAGGAGCCCGAAGTATTTTTTTTTCCTTTGTATAAAAAAGGTATGTTATGTATAATCTTTTTGCGCTAGGCCTGGCTACAAACTCTACAAGTCTTTTGTTAACTTTGTGAAATATTTTAGTTAATGAAAGAAATCGGTTTTATATTTTCGTGTGTATGAGTAATGTCTGATAATGACTTAGTCCGAGTTGGCTCAACACTTGGGCATTATGAGGGTTNTGAGTAATGTCAGATAATGACTTAGTCCGAGTTGGCTCAACACTTGGGCATTATGAGGGTTGGCAAGCCTAAGTGATGTCTAAAGTTGATGTGGACGCCGGACGACCTAGAGACTCGGACGGAGTTCTACGTCGTTGGACGGATGGAAAGGTAGGTACTTTTCTCGGATAAAGGAAGGTGGGATGAAAGTAGAAAGAGGAAGAGTTATGGAAACAATTTTTGAGGGGAAATGGACGAGTAGAATACGGAATAGAACGGAAGGAGGTGGGAAATCGATGGTACATATGGCTGAACACGGTAGCGGACAAAGGACCGGGGAGTACTGACGGTGGCTAGCGAACCGAGTAAGAAACTTGACCTCGGTTCTCTAGAGGATGATAGAATCGAAGTGGGACACAACTAAAGATCAAGGAACGCCGTGTGCGGGAGGCGGTACGGATTGAACCGGCGGTGTACACGAGCGGTGGTGAGCGTCGTACGCCGACTAGAAGAAGAGCGATTCTGGATCGATCCTTCTAGGGTTTCTTTCAAGCCAAGTCCCGGACTTTGTTGCGAGAAAGAGGGTTGAGACAAGAAACAAAGATTAACTCTTTGGAAAATTATGATTTCATTTAAGTCTAAAGAGTCTAAGCTAGGGGCGTTGGGAGTTTAAATAGTGTCAGAGTTTAGAGGGGACTAGGGACACGCGGACTCGCTATGGTCCGCACGCGTTGCCGTTGACGCATCTCCACAGACGGTGAACACGTTGCCCTCTATGTGGTTTAAACAAGGCCACACATGTCACACTATTCCAACGTTCACAAGGGAAGACTCTATGAAACGCAAAGTTTAAAGGAAAAAGACAAAAGAGAGGCCGCGTCCTTAGGCCGAGTGCAGATTGCCACGTTATCAATGTTAAACGCGGCGTTGCATGCGTCCTTGGGTTAAACGCGGTGTTGTGCGGTAGGACTCGTCGCCTCGTTAAAACTTTCTCCGGTAAACCTCATGGGAAAATCCCGAAATAAGGAAAAAGAGTACGAGTCATGATCCTACCGTCTTTGGTGCCCTCATCCTTGGGTAACGCTTGGTTGTAGGCAAACTCGATGAGTGAGATGCATTCTAACCAAGTCCCTTTGTTGCTCGCAATAGCTGTACGTAGTAACGCACCAAGGGTCCGATTGACAACTTTGGTTTGTCCGTCGGTTTGAGGGTGTGCGGCGGTGGAATAGAGTAACTTTGCCCCCAGTTTCTTCCACAAAGTACGCCAGAAGTGACCAAAGAATCTTGGTTCCCAGTCCGAGATGATCGTCTGAGGAAGGCCGTGAAGACGGACCACATGGCTAAAGAACAGGTTGGCTAAGTGCACTGCGTGGTTGCTCTTGTGGCATGGGATGAAATGGGCCATTTTTGAGAACCGATCGACCACTACCATGATGATGTCCTTCCGATGTATCGGCGGCAATCCGAGGACGAAGTCCATGGACAAGCCGACCCAAGGACCTGTCGAGACCGGTAACGGGGTGTAGAGTCCGTGGAGATGAGTGGTGGAATTGGAGGCTCGACACACTATGCACTGGCCGCAATGTTTCTCGACCATGCTCCACATCCTTGGCCAGAAGAAGTGCTCTTGTAGCATGGCTAGAGTTTTGGCCACGTCAAAATGTCCGGTCAGACCTCCACTATGCGCTTCTCGGATTAATAGGTCGCAGATAGAGCCGGCTGGGATGCAAAGGCGCCGACCTTTGAATAAGTAACCCTCATACACATAGAACTCCGCATAGTTTCCTTTGCCAAATTTCGAAACATTCTAAAAAATCAGCATCATCTGCGTACGCGTCCTTGATGCTCTCAAACCCGAAAAATTTGGCGTCCATAGTAGTGATCAAGGCGTGTCTTCGGGAAAGGGCATTGGGTATGACGTTCTCCTTTCCTTTCTTATACTTGATAACGTATGGGACGGTTCGAAGAACTCCAGCCATTTGGCATGCCTCTTCTTGAGATTGGTTTGGCCGCGCAAATGCTTCAAAATCTCATGGTCCGTGTGGATTACACACTCCTGAGCTAGCAAGTAGTGCTGCCAAGACTCCATGGCACGAACCAGCGCGTACAGCTCCTTGTCATAAGTGGGATAGTTGAGGATTGCACCGCTGAGCTTCTCGCTGAAATAGGCCCCCGGTTTACCGCCTTGTGTGATAACGGCTCCAATGCCAACGCCGGATGCGTCGCATTCCACCTCGAATGTCTTGTTCAAGTCGGGCAGGACAAGGAGAGGAGCTTGAGTGAGACGCTTCCTGAGTTCCAAGAAGGCTCGTTCTTGTTCGGCTCCCCACTTGAACTCCTGGTTCTTCTTGATCACCGCGGTAAGGGGTGCGGCGACGATGCTGAAGTCTCGTACAAAACGGCGGTAAAAGCTGGCTAGTCTATGGAACGAACGGACTTGGGAGATGCTAGTTGGTGTGGGCCATTCTTCTATGGCTTGGATCTTCCCGCCATCTACCTGTAGCCCCTGTTCACTGACAACAAAACCTTGCTTGGTTTTGAAGGCGGTTTTCCATTCATCTCCTTCCTTCATCCTCACTTGGTGGTAACCACTTTTGAGGTCGATCTTGGAGAAAATGGTTGAACCACTCAGCTCATCCAACATGTCGTCCAGTCGCGGAATCGGGTGCCGGTACTTGATCGTGATGTTGTTTCTGCCCAGTAGTCGACGCACATGCGCCATGATCCGTCTTTCTTCGAAACAAGGAGGACAGGAACGACACATGGGCTAAGGCTTTCTCGGACATAGCCTTGGGAGATGAGCTTGGACACTTGTCGCTCTAACTCCTTGGCTTCGTCCCGGTTTACTCGGTACGCAAAACGGTTGGGCAGTTGTGCTCCAGGAACCAAGGCGATCTGGTGCTCAATGCCCCTGAGTGGTGGTAAGCCTTCCAGCAGTTCATCCGGGAACACATCCGAGTATCTCCTAAGCATGTCCTTAATGACGTCCGGGAGTGTGTCCTCTAAGCCGCCTGTTCCTTCAACCAACAAATCTCTAAAAACCATCAATAAGACTTGGTTGGAGTCCCTAATGGACTTTCTAACGCCACTCGACTGAATTAGGAAGTTCATTTTAGGGTCTGAATCTTTAGACAGCTTCATTTGCATTTCCCTAACTTGTGTTGGAGTTAAGGGTTTTAGGGTTTCTTTCAAGCCAAGTGCCGGACTTTGTTGCGAGAAAGGTGTTGAGACAAGAAACAAAGATTCACTCTTTGGAAAATTATGATTTCATTCAAGTTTAAAGAGTCTAAGGTAGGGGCGTTGGGAGTTTAAATAGTGTAAGGGTTTAGAGGGGACTGGGGACACGCGGACTCGCTATGGTCCGCACACGTTGCCGTTGACGCGTCTCCACAGACGGTGAAAACTTCTCCCTCTATGTGGTTTAAACAAGGCCACACACGTCACACTATTCCAACATTTACAAGGGAAAACTCTAGATAAGTTCAAAACGCAAAGTTTAAAGGAAAAAGACAAAAGAGAGGCTGCGTCCTTAGGCTGAGTGCAGATTGCCACGTCATTAATGTTAAGCGCGATGTTGAATGTGTCCTTGGGTTAAAGGCGGTGTTGTGCGGTAAGACTCGTCGCCTCGTTAAAACCTTCTCTGGTAAACCTCATGGGAAAAACCTGAAGTACGAAAAAAGAGTACGAGTCATGATCCTACCGTCTTTGGTACCCTCATCCTTAGGTAAGGATGAAGGCCGTACGGATTGTCTCGCCGATGGTTGCCTTGGCCAAGTCGATTTCTTGGTCTTCTTGGACGAAGGCTTGGACAAAGTGGTTGATCCTTTGCTTGGAAGTCCTGGATGAGCTCTTGCTCCGCGTGGTTGCACTAGGAGTGATCCTCGGCATACTGGCTCCAAGTTGCCCCACGGGTGATACAAGTCTTCCGTTGGTGTCCGGGTATGGTGCGAGTGTTCCTGGCCGCTGATAGACAGGTTTTCACCCAGGGTATCAATCCCCTATGCAGTTGTAGTACAAAGGGTTATCAATCCAAGTGGTTGCGTATTGCTAGCAGGAAGGATATGATCAGAACAATGCAAGTCAAGTCAAGCAATTAGGGTTTTGGTTCTAACGATTCCTAAAATAAACAAAGTAAAAGAATATAAACAAGTAAACCACACGACCTAAGCACTCGATGCAAGCAATCGAGTACAGGATCGAGTGGGGTGATCGAGTATGCAAGTGAGATATGAACAGCTCGAGGTATTACTCGATACAGGTTATCGTGTACCTGATCGGGTAAGTAGTCGAGTAAGTGAAAGAAATGCAAATAAATAAAATACGAAAGTTCCTAAGGATGGGGGTAATCGAATCCTAAGTGTTCTAGACCAGTACGGATGCCTTACATGCCTCAAGCAATTATTTCCTAGACAATGAACCTCTAAGACCTTGTCACCACACTTTCGCACTAGCAACAATCAACCTTGAACACATTACCACACTGTCGCACTAGCAATATGAACAAGCAGGCATTAAGAACGATTCATTATTGTCAGTAGACTTAAACTCATCTAATTTTGTTACTCAGAGTTAAGTAAACCTCTAGCATTGGCTAAATCAAGCATTTTATCTATTCCTTTCGGCCTGTAGCATTTGTAAACACCCTAGATCCAATCTCAACCTTTCGGTCTGTTGACAGCATTAAGAGCACCAATCTAGAAGGAAATCTATCAATCATTTACAATCAACTAAAGCATCCTAACCGATCAAGAACACAAAATCATCTATCCCATCCCTAGAAACTTTACTACACTACTCGGACATAGAAGCGAATAACAAAGCAATCAAAATGAATGAAAATGACATTGTATTAAAAGATAGAGTAGAGTAGAGAAAGTAAAGGATAGAAAT
>NC_025700.1:11466806-11475180 GCF_000633955.1 Camelina sativa
TTATCGTGTACCTGATCGGGTAAGTAGTCGAGTAAGTGAAAGAAATGCAAATAAATAAAATACGAAAGTTCCTAAGGACGGGGGTAATCGAATCCTAAGTGTTCTATACCAGTACGGATGCCTTACATGCCTCAAGCAATTATTTCCTAGACAATGAACCTCTAAGACCTTATCACCACACTTTCGCACTAGCAACAATCAACCTTGAGCACATTACCACACTGTCGCACTAGCAATATGAACAAGCAGACATTAAGAACGATTCATTATTGTCAGTAGACTTAAACTCATCTAATTTTGTTACTCAGAGTTAAGTAAACCTCTAGCATTGGCAAAAACAAGCATTTTATCTACTCCTTTCGGCCTGTAGAATTTGTAAACGCCCTAGATCTAATCTCAACCTTTCGGTCTGTTGACAGCATTAAGAGCACCAATCTAGAAGGAAATCTATCAATCATTTACAATCAACTAAAGCATCCTAACCGATGAAGAACACAAAATCATCTATCCCATCCCTAGAAACTTTACTACACTACTCGGACATAGAAGCGAATAACAAAGCAATCAAAATGGATGAAAATGACATTGTATTAAAAGATAGAGTAGAGTAGAGAAAGTAAAGGATAGAAATCTAAGAAAACTACAAAATAAAAATGCAAAACAAGAAGCTCTCGCTCTCTGGTTTGAGGGTCTGCGGCGCATCTCCTTTGCAAGCTAGGGGAAGAGGGGGTTTATATATGGAAACCCATTTGACCTAGCTTCCCAGACCTGCCCGATGATCTACTCGATGGGGTACATGAGGGTGAAGTCGGGTTACTCCTCGGGTGGATCTTCGGGTTGCTCTTCATGCTCTTGGATCCTCCTCGATCGTGTTGGGGTTTGGACTTGTTCTTACAGCTCGATGGCTCCTTCGGGTACATGCTCGAGTTGTCATTGTTTTCCCCCATTTTTGGCTCTTTAGCACCTGTTTTCATCCAAAATATGCAAATGCAGAAATGCAACATCCTAAATGCTCTAAAAGTGAATTCCTACAGTAAATGACCTAAAAATGCTAAATTCGAGGTATGAACAATGCAAAATATGGACAAAAAAGGATGCTAAAAATATGTAAATTAGAGAGTTATCAGCCGCGTCTCCGATTCGGTGCTCACATTATCCCTCCCCCTTGCAAAGGTTTTGTCCCCAAAATATCTTCGTCATCACCTGCATCAAACGGAACAAGATCAGCAACATTAAACAATGTTGATGTGTGGTACTCACCGGGCAGCTCAAGTTTATAGGCATTGTCGTTGAACTTCTCGACGATCCGGAAGGGTCCGTCGCCTCACGGGCTGAGCTTGTCCTTCCTTTTCTGGGCGAACCTCTCTGGCCGAAGGTGTAGCCACACCCATTCCCCAGGTTGGAAGAGCATTTGCTTGCGTCCTTTGTTGGCGTAACGGGCATATTGTTCGTTCCTCCTCTCGATCTTGGCTCGGACTTCTTCGTGCAGACGTTTGACCAGTTCGGCCTTAGTGGCTCCGTCTTGGCATTCGGTCTCGTCCAAAGGCAATGGTAACAAGTCCATCAGGGTCAATGGTTTGAACCCATAGGCGACCTCGAATAGTGACTTATTGATGGCCAAATGAACCGCTTGGTTGTAGGCAAACTCGATGAGTGAGATGCATTCTAACCAAGTCCCTTTGTTGCTCGCAATAGCTGTACGTAGTAACGCACCAAGGGTCCGGTTGACAACTTTGGTTTGTCCGTCGGTTTGAGGGTGTGCGACGGTGGAATAGAGTAACTTTGTCCCCAGTTTCTTCCACAAAGTATGCCAGAAGTGACCAAAGAATCTTGGTTCCTAGTCCAAGATGATCGTCCGAGGAAGGCCGTGAAGACGGACCACATGGCTAAAGAACAGGTTGGCTAAGTGCACTGCATCGTTTCTCTTGTGGCATGGGATGAAATGGGCTATTTTTGAGAACCGATCGACCACTACCATGATGGTGTCCTTCCGATGTATCAGCGGCAATCCGAGGACGAAGTCCATGGACAAGCCGACCCAAGGACCTATCGAGACCGGTAACGGGGTGTAGAGTCTGTGGGGATGAGTGGTGGATTTGGAGGCTCGGTACACTACGCACTGGCCGCAATGTTTCTCGACCAGGCTCTGCATCCTTGGCCAGAAGAAGTGCTCTTGTAGCATGGCTAGAGTTTTGGCCACGCCAAAATGTCCGGTCAGACCTCCATTATGCGCTTCTCGGATCAATAGGTTGGGGATAGAGCCGGCTGGGATGCAAAGGCGCCGACCTCTGAATAAGTAACCCTCATACACATAAAAATCCGCATAGTTGCCTTTCCCAGAGTTCTTGCAACATTCCCAAAAATCAGCATCATCTGTGTACGCGTCCTTGATGCTCTCAAACCCCAATACTTTGGCGTCCATGGTAGTGATCAAGGCGTGTCTTCGGGAAAGGGCATTGGCTATGACGTTCTCCTTTCCTTTCTTATAATTGATAACGTATGGGACGGATTCGAAGAACTCCATTCATTTGGCATGCCTCTTCTTGAGATTGGTTTGGCCGCGCAAATGCTTCAAAGTCTCATGGTCCGTGTGGATTACACACTCCTGAGCTAGCAAGTAGTGCTGCCAAGTCTCCATCGACTTGGTTCGGATACACCACTCTCTTTTGGGCAATGGCTCTAGTCCTCAGTCGGCCTCTCGGTTGTAAAGTCACGGACTGCGCGTCCGGCTGCCTTCTCGATTGTACCTCCTGGTATGTCATCCTCGGCCTCTTCGAA
Source organism: Camelina sativa (assembly GCF_000633955.1). Lineage (NCBI taxonomy): Eukaryota > Viridiplantae > Streptophyta > Magnoliopsida > Brassicales > Brassicaceae > Camelina > Camelina sativa. The sequence goes on from NC_025700.1 coordinate 11,469,585, forward strand.
CTGCTCTCTCCTTCCTCGAACCTTACATGCCCTTGGTTCAATCTCCTTAACTCAACCCTTTTTTCGATCCTCTCCCATTCTAGGTCTCTTGGTTCTTCCTCTTGATCAGCTACCACCATCCGCAAAGGTATGGCTCGAATAGGACTGTTGTGTCTCGGCACAATCTGGTCTGGTACTACTTGGTCTGGCACCACTTGATCTGGTCCACCATGGTCTCTCACATCTTGGCTTGAACTGGTCCTTGGTCTCGCGTCCTCTCTATGCTCCACACTTGCGTCAGCTTCTTGATCTCGATCTCTCGTTATCACTTCTTAATTTCTCCTTGGTTTTACCACCAAAGTCGGTATCCCCTCGTCATCGCTTGACAAAATCTCGATCACCTCCATCGGTTGTTCCGCACTGGTACCTCCGGTCTCGGGTGTTACCCCATTCCCACTAGCAGCAGCTTCTTCTTCTGGCGTATACATCTCCGTCAAGAAGTTCAGAATCTTCTCGACTGCCTCCGGGTACTCTCTCATATAATCCTCAGTATTAATATCGTCGTAGTGATCCTCCACAAGTTCCAACAGCAAATTCTCTAACTTATCGGCGAGCTCAACCTCCGCCTGTCCATGATCTCCAATTGGAATAGTCTGAAAATTTCCTTGCGCGTCTATCCTGACTTGGATACGACTCGGCTCACCAACCTCCAACACAACCGTCTGATCATCCTGATCCACTTCCACCTCCTCCGGTCCTTCAAAGCATTCTGATGGATCGGTCTCTATAGATGGGTTAGCGTCATCCCCTCTAGCAAACCCTCTAAACTCCAAGTATCCGGGATACTACTCTCGGACTCAGTCGACAAATACCCATTGTGATGCTCATAGTCCTAAACCATCCCCGCAACCTGATTCACCTGAAGACATCTAAACCCACAAGAAACAAGGTAAGATGCTATTCCATTCTAAGGTTCAACTTAATACTAGACAAGCAAACCACCAAATAAAATTTTGTGTTTTTGTGACACATTTACTCGATAAAACTTTGAAAAGCACAAGTGCTCGCGGGTTCGAAAACACCGCCCTGATACCACCGTTGTAACGCCCCCGAACAGCCGTACGACCGGACAGGACTGCGGACGGCACTGGGACGCCACATGTGTGGGAACCGCACCCTGGTGGTCCAGTCGAGGGACGAAAGCTGCAGCTTTCCGACCAGTCCTCCTGGACGCGACACCGCCCGTGGCTGAGGTTCACTTAGGCTTTGCAACCCTTGCATCCCATGCGCGTTGTGTTGACCCGGACAAGGCCGAGTACCATTTGCAACTTGTCATGTTTTCCCCAAAAACCGAATATATATTACTTTAATAATTTATTACGTTGAAAATAAGTCATCAAAGCAATATACATAGATAGTCGGATAATTTTACAGAAATCATTTAGGAAGATATAGGGTTTTACAAAGAACACAAAAAACCCTATTCGGTACCCTAAAGTTTGCTCCAGCTCTAGACTCACTTAGGCTTCCTGCAAGACAAAATAATATCATGAGTAATCTAAGATTACTCAGTGAGCCTAGGCACCTTTTTCCTAAACAGGATTCTACTTCCCCAACCTGACTACCCTAGCAAGCAAAGGAAACAAGCAAGGCAGCGAACAACAAACAATCAAAGCAACGCAATAGAAACAATAGCGGAAGCAATAAGCAAAAAACAAGCGAGAGAGGTTAGATCAACATGACTCGACTCGGACGATCTAGACTCTCTACTCACGGAGAAAGATGACTAAAGGGAACAAGGACTACTTGGACACTTTAGACTCTTAACTCTTACACGACTCGCAAAAACGACTAGAATAAAACAAGGGATACTTGAAATACTCTAGACTCTTTCACCTAAGGGCCCTCGATAATCTGTTCCGTTCCATAACATTTCCCATGCTGAAACCACAAAGGTAACCAGCATGAGCCCACATAAATGCTACATCGTCATGTAGCGGTCACACTAGTAGCTAGCTAGTCCTGACATTGTCCCGCGCGAGTGGTCATCGGGAACTCTCGCGAGACAAACCGCATTTGAAACAGAATATTGACTACTCTATTCTAGCTAGGACTCAAGAAACAAATTCGAGAGACTTAGCTAAAATACAACGAACAAATCAAGCAAGAAGATCCAGCTAAGAAAGCAAGAAAATGAAGCAAGATAACATGCAAAAATCAACAAGCAACAAGAATGACAATTCATGCAACTTAGATTGTTCTACAAGCATGCAACCAATTTAAGCAATTTAAGCAATTTTAATGCAACAAGTTCACTTATGCAAGCAAGCCAATTTTAAGCGATTTAACCAAATAAATCCTTTAAGTCCATTTATGCATGCAAGCTAACCTCATCCAGTTTTATGCAATAAAATTGCAAATAAACTTCACCAATTTAATTCATGCATGTAACCGATTTTATGTAAGAAATATTGCAAGCAAAATCCTTCTAGTTCAACCATGCATGCAAACCCTTTTGTCCAATTTTAAGCAAGTCCAAATTACTTAAAATGCATCCCAATTCATTTCTGCATGGTGATTCCAAGCTCAAATTCTATGTGCATTTAAACATGAATCTAGCATGAATCCTACCATATTTTGCATGCATCAAATTAAACTGATTCTAACATGAATCTAGTCTAAATGCAACAAGCAAAGGGTACACGCAAGGATCTAAAGATCAATGCAGTCCCCACACACAATTACCGCAGAACTCACACTAATACAGCTGATGATGATCGGACTTCACTGCACCGCGGATCAGACAATTCAACTACTCGCGTCAGACAACGTCTCTTTCTCGTCCCTCTTTGTCCGCAACAGCGTCTCCTTCTTGTCCCAACAGCGTCACCCTCCGGACAACTCTCTCCTCTCTTTGAATTTGAGAGCTTTAAGTGTTTAGGTTTGCGAAAATGAGAGAAAATGATCTCAAGAGGCATATTTATAGGTCGAGCATCCCCCTTCTCTCCCCTTAGTGCATTTTGACAAATGGAACTCTTGGATTTGCATGTGGCGTGTGTAAACCAAACGCCGGCCACTTGGCATGCATGAGCTTGCATGTGGCGCGTGTATTTCACTCGCTCTTGCATGAAATTTGATTGGTCCAAATCATAGATAAACAATGATTATGTCGCCACTATCTCTTCTTCCTTCGGCAAAAGCTTTACCGTCCTTTCGTCCGGTAAACACGACATCGCTCGGATACTTCTCGGTCATTGCTCGGTCTTGGTTTGGACTGCTTTTGGTTCCTCCGGACTCCCTCGGTCATTTCTCGGACAACTCTCAGTCATTACTCGGGTGTCTAGGTCTCTCTCGGACATCTCTCGGACATCTCGGTCTGTACTCCTCGGTCCTTCCCGTCCCTTCCGGCACTTCTCGAACCGTACTGTCTTTTTTGGAACTTGACCGTATGTTCTGCGTATGCAGTATTCCACGTCAACCGCCAACTCCCGATCGGTCTTAAGGTCTCTATCGCTCATCCGGTCACTTCGGTCTTGGCTCGGCCATCCTACGAGTCATGAATTTTTTCCTCGGACATCCTCAGGCCATTTCTTCAAACTTTTATTTTTGGATTTCTGCCCTTAGTGAGGGTCATTACAGCATGCGTCCTTGGGTTAAACGCGGCGTTGTGCGGTAGGACTCGTCGCCTCGTTAAAACCTTCTCCGGTAAAACTCATGGGAAAAACCCAAAGTAAGGAAAAAGAGTATGTGTCATGATCCTACCGTCTTTGGTGCCCTCATCCTTGGGTAAGGACGAAGGCCGTACGGACGGTCTTGCCGATGGTTGCCTTGGCCGAGTCGATCTCTTGGTCTTCTTGGACGAAGGTTTGGACGAAGTTGTTGATCCATTGCTTGGAAGTCCTGGATAAGCTCTTGCTACGCGTGGTTGCAGTGGGAGTGCTCCTCGGCATACTGGCTCCTAGTTGTCCCGTGGGTGATACAAATGTTCCGTTGGTGTCCAGGTCTAGTGTGAGTGTTCCTGGTCGCGTCTCCGGTCCGGTGGTCACATCAAAAGTGGTAGGAATAGCACCGATGGACTGGCTAAGGGTCTAAATAGGTTTTAGAACCTCGATCGGATCATTGGTGACAATTTCCAAGTAGGCTCCCAAGGTTGTTCTAGGTGTTCCCGACCATGCGAAATGACATTCGGGTTCTGGGTGTTCCACGACTAATGAGATGACTAGAGCGTAATCATGAGGATAATCTAAATTCTCTGTTTCCTTTTCCAAAAACACGATCTCGGGCAGGTCACTGCTGATGATCTTTATTCACTTAGGGCCCAAACTCATGAGATTTCATTGATTATCCTTGATTGCCGTTACCATTCTCTTCTCGACTTATGACATAGGACCTCTCCGTTTAAGCTCCTATGGAAACTCTTATTTCTCTCGCAGCGGCGGAAGGATCTATCCTATATATAGTGTCGACCAAACCGCCTTGAGTTTACTCAAAACGATAAGCTCTATCGCTCCCTAAGTTCCCATAATTTTTGCAACTATCCTTATCCGGTCAACTTTGCCTTTTCCGCGAGTTTCCATTTCTCTTGGGTTTCCATTCCCGTGAGCCGGGTTAAATCTTTGCAAGATTCCCTAGTTCTCGGGCCATCCATCGGCCCACAGTCAAGTCGGTCCCGATCTATTGTTCACCGATGCAACCTTATCCGACAGTTTCTACTTCACTGTCACTNCTACGCGTGGTTGCAGTGGGAGTGCTCCTCGGCATACTGGCTCCTAGTTGTCCCGTGGGTGATACAAATGTTCCGTTGGTGTCCAGGTCTAGTGTGAGTGTTCCTGGTCGCGTCTCCGGTCCGGTGGTCACATCAAAAGTGGTAGGAATAGCACCGATGGACTGGCTAAGGGTCTAAATAGGTTTTAGAACCTCGATCGGATCATTGGTGACAATTTCCAAGTAGGCTCCCAAGGTTGTTCTAGGTGTTCCCGACCATGCGAAATGACATTCGGGTTCTGGGTGTTCCACGACTAATGAGATGACTAGAGCGTAATCATGAGGATAATCTAAATTCTCTGTTTCCTTTTCCAAAAACACGATCTCGGGCAGGTCACTGCTGATGATCTTTATTCACTTAGGGCCCAAACTCATGAGATTTCATTGATTATCCTTGATTGCCGTTACCATTCTCTTCTCGACTTATGACATAGGACCTCTCCGTTTAAGCTCCTATGGAAACTCTTATTTCTCTCGCAGCGGCGGAAGGATCTATCCTATATATAGTGTCGACCAAACCGCCTTGAGTTTACTCAAAACGATAAGCTCTATCGCTCCCTAAGTTCCCATAATTTTTGCAACTATCCTTATCCGGTCAACTTTGCCTTTTCCGCGAGTTTCCATTTCTCTTGGGTTTCCATTCCCGTGAGCCGGGTTAAATCTTTGCAAGATTCCCTAGTTCTCGGGCCATCCATCGGCCCACAGTCAAGTCGGTCCCGATCTATTGTTCACCGATGCAACCTTATCCGACAGTTTCTACTTCACTGTCACTCTCACTACCATTATCACTACCACTCGGATTATCACTTGGACTGTCACATAGACTAAGTACCAACTCATCCCATTTTATTGA
>NC_025700.1:11475942-11483665 GCF_000633955.1 Camelina sativa
TAATTTTTGCAACTATCCTTATCCGGTCAACTTTGCCTTTTCCGCGAGTTTCCATTTCTCTTGGGTTTCCATTCCCGTGAGCCGGGTTAAATCTTTGCAAGATTCCCTAGTTCTCGGGCCATCCATCGGCCCACAGTCAAGTCGGTCCCGATCTATTGTTCACCGATGCAACCTTATCCGACAGTTTCTACTTCACTGTCACTCTCACTACCATTATCACTACCACTCGGATTATCACTTGGACTGTCACATAGACTAAGTACCAACTCATCCCATTTTATTGAGAAACTTACATGCCTGCATCATCTACATGAAAGCTAAGGATTCCATTTCTTCAACTCAAACATCTTTTCACTACTTCGGTAGTCTCGAACTCTCCATTCTCATTCGGATCCCATTAGTCTATCAAACTCATGGACAATGTCCTTCTGTACCATGTTCCATACGGTGTATGTCCTGATACCGTCTTGATATTGTCCTGATACCGTCATGATGATTGTCCTGATACCATCCCATCAGCATACTGCCATCGACCCTCTGGACGTACCGCTATCGACCCTCTGGTCGTACCGCTACCGACCTGTTAGCATACCGTTATCCACTCTCTGGTCATACCATTATCGACCCTCTGGTCATACCGTTATCGACCCTCTGGTCATACCACTATCAATCCGTTAGCGTACCGCTATTGACCCTCTGGTCATACCGCTATCGACCCTTTGGTCGTACCGCTCTTGACCGGTTAGCGTACCACTATCGACCCTCTGGTCGTACCGCTATCGACCTTGGTATCATAACGCGACTCGTACAGCATACGTATTGCCGGTGTGGTGGAAGCGGGTCGTTACGGAACCCTTCTGTGGATACTTATCCACTGCGAATTTTCCCAGCTGGGGCAGTGTTTTTAACGGTGGCTTGGAAGCGAACTTATACTTTTGAGTGGCGGCAGCCTTCTCTTGTTCCGCAACTATCCAGTTCGTAGCTCGGTGCAATGCGTCCTGGATAGTGGGGAATTGTTTAACAGTCAGTTCTCTCGGAAGTGAGACTCGTGCCACAGTCCGCGAACAGCTTGCAATACCCGGCATCTCCTTTATGGGGCTCGAGGTCAACTCGACTTGCTGTCAGCAAGAAGGTCTTCAGATGCGTGAAGCTTCCTTAATCGATTTCTAATAAATATATATGTGAATTAATTTTAAAGAAGAAGTAGAAACCGAGTACTACTGATATCGAATCGAGAGAAAGAAGAAGAAGTCAATGATAGAAAGAAGAAGATAATTATATGTCCACCTAGGAAAAAAAAACTGATGTGTATTCATTGTTTTAATTTGATTGGATATTGATTTTATCTGATGTGTCAACACCAACATGAATGTTAAAGCTGATGTGTCACACTATTAAGAAACTTATCCTAGTTTTATTGTATTGATTAATTGTATTTTATCGGATGATGGTCAATGTATCTAATTACAACAGTTCTCAATTCGTAGTCCATCGAAACAAATTCAATCCTATAAATAGGAAACAAAATATATATTTGATTTAAAAATATATTACAAAAATAAAGTTTAGATCTCAAATAATATTTTTTTTCCAACAAACATTAATAAATTAAAATAGAACTCCAAGATTGGTTGCCCAAACAGGAGGAAAAAAGTTTACAAAAATTGATGCAGAACTTAAACATCTTGAGGACCGAGCAAGACAATCCGCCCTTGCGTTGACGTCTCTAGGGATCCTGACTAGGGTGAAGGAAGGATAAGAAGATCGGAGCATTGCGAAATCCTCCAACTAATTCGAGAAGGCGGGCCAATCGTCCGGCGTCTGCACCATCGCAACTAACTCTGCACAGTCCGTCTTAAAAGCCTGACAGACTACTCCAGCCACCATTAAAGAAGCCATTGCCCAGATCATTGCTTACAACTCCGCGTGTAAGGGAGTAAGGCCTCTCCGGTGACTTCTTGCTCCCAAGAGGATCGTTGAATCTTTGCCACTGCAACACCACCAGCCCAAACCCTGAAAAGAATCCGAATTTTTCCAAGAACCATCAATCTGACAACGGGGAAAACCGCTCCTGTCCTCCAATAAAGGCGGAGGATCCAGATAACGTGCCGAGTATAATTTGGCCTCCTCCCACAGTAATTTGTCATAAATCGCTTGATTCATGATCTCAATTGGCTCTACTTCGACACCTTGGAAAACCTTTTTGTTCCTATCTTTCCAAATTGACCAAACAATCCAGGGAAGACGAAGGGCTATATCCGAAACCCCGGATTGAGAAGAAGCCTGCCAGAATATGAAATCTCAAATAATAATTTTACCAGTAATTATATTAGATTTTGTAAACAAAATTAGAATAAAATTATTTAATAATTAGTTTATCCCGGTTTGTTATCGAGTTACTCAATATAGTTAATTCAAATAATTTTCTACCCAAAATAAATGTAGTTATATTTTGGGAAAAATAAAAAACCTATAGAGGAATATAAGCCAATAGATCTAAGAGATTTTCTAAAAACGCAATTACATAAACTCATAATGAATATTGTTGAACGTTTTTTGTAGCTCAATGTAACCCCTTAATTATATAAATGTATCTCTTAGCAACGGCTCTCAATTTATAAATCATCAATCATAATCAACGCTATAAATAAGAAACTAGACTAACCATGTGAATATAAAACAAACACAACACGACTAATAACAAAAAAAACGACTATGAAAAATTCATCGAAAACACTCGTCGTTCTCTCTATAATATTTTGCTATGTCATCAGTCCATGTGATGGATTCAACCCGTTTGCTAAAACCGCTGTCTCTATCACCAACAATATCATGCCGCAAACAATCCTGAAAATAAGCTGTAAATCTAAAAATGATGATCTAGGTAAGCATGTGTTGCAGCGAGGACAAAGATTTCAATGGAAGTTTAGACCAAACTGGTTTAGAAATACATTGTTCTTCTGCAGGTTTGCTTGGAATAATCAAGTTAAATGGTTTAATGTATATACAGCTGAGAGAGATCAAGGTCATTGTTATGAATGTAATTGGTCTATCATGGCTGACCGTCTATGTATATCAGGAAACTTCGACAAAAAGTTTAATAGGTGTTATCAATGGAATTAAAAAAAAAAAAAACTATTTGTAACAATCTCAGGTAATCATATTCATTGATATTAAACTTTTTTAAAAATTAATATGATTTGGTCTTTCAACATCATTATTTAATATTTTTTTTACAATATTTATATATTACATAACTATGAACTTTAAATAGATTAGATGAATTATAACCATGAAATTTTTTTAAAAATGGAAAAAAACATTCAGCTTGATTGGATTAAAAGACAAACATGATCTCTCGACGGTACACAAATTTAATGCACGTACTAGTTATATACAAAGTCTTCTTACTTTCCTACCATGGGGTTGCATTTAATTATATAATTTTGTGTTTTAAAGATATATTTTGGTTTCAGTTAAAGTGTTTGCATAAAATTTAATAAAAACAGTGTTTCGGTATATATATCTATTTTTGGGAAAAGATTTTCTATTTTTCCCGAGCTTCTTTAGAAGTTAGACATTAGAAAGGTAATAACCCTTTAGGTTAAAACATAAGGTTTGAATTTGATGACTACATTTGGCCAAGGGAAGGGGGCAAGGCATTTTACCCTCCTTCTAAACATATGCATAGACTTTTTCGTATAAAAAACACTAGATAGTTCATTTTAAACATCAAAACATATATTGAGAATTAGTTAGAAATAATATATCTTTTTTCAAAAATACACATTTTTCCGAAATATATATATATTTTTTGCCATTTTCATTTTTGTCCTCCTTTAATTTTTAATAACCATTTTACCATTAAATGAAAAATATTTTAATCAATAAAATAAAAACAAAAATTTTCCGCCAAAAATATATCCGACATATTTTTGGGCCAAAATTTTTTTGAAAACAATTTCCCGCCAAAATAAGTTTTGTCAAAAAAAAGTTGACAAAACATTTCGACAAAAAAAATTTTCCGTCAAAAAGAATTTACAAGACTATTATAATGTTTTTATATAGTTTTAAACGATTTAAAAATATTTATAAGAAATTTATAAAGTTTTTATATATATAAATCTTATAAAACCTTATACAAAGATTATAAAAAACCTTATAATTTTTTATATAAAAACTTTACTCTCTAACGTTCCGATTTTGAATTGACTTGGTCCTGGTATGAGCCTTCACTTTGGAAACCCATCTTCGAGCTCCCTTTGTCATTCTCATCCACTTTGATTCTTCTGAGTTCTTCGGAGGTCTGCAACTTTCTCGAACTCTTTCACAACTCCGGGAACCTGAAAACTTGCGAACCGGACCACCTCGATGTCGAACTCTTTTCGTTCTTATGGCATAGCGGTTGACATGTGACTTTCTATGTTTGGAACACATGAAATAAAAATAAAATAAGGGCACGATAATATCCTGTGAGATCGGAAGTGTACCACTATGATCTGAGTGATTCAGGGAGCGGAGGAGTTAATCACCGTTCAAGTTCCGAACTGATTTGTTATATTTAGAGATTGTTCTTGAGTAAAATACGCAAATGGTCTAGATATTATTGCCAGAAAATTGATTCGCCCCTACAAAAAATATGCTTCTTAAGATTTATACTAAGAGCTTTCAATGAAGAATCCATCTGTTCCATCAATCTCGCATATTATTTATTAATGACAGCTAACGGAATCTTGACTTCCTCCCTGAACTCCGAGGTAATTGTTGTGCTCCCGTCGGTTTGGCATGGTTTCTACCCGCTTCCCTTGATCGGGCCTTTTTTATTTAATGGGCTGGACTTCCTTCTTATTCTAGCCCAAACGATTAGCTTGGGAACAGTCATTTAATCGAAGTGATTAAATGTGGTACAAACAATTACCCCTGAAGTCTCTCGAGCTAATTTGTTTGAGGGAACATAACATAATGTCAGTACTACTCACAACAAGGTCTACTGACATAAAGAAGTCAATCAAGCAACAACAAGATTAACTAACAATAATCAATCAAACAAACAAACAAACAACCAAATAAAAAATGAAGCAATCAACATGAAAAAAATAAAAAACAACACACACAACATCCAGTTATCATGCCAATAAATACCGATTATTGACCATGAACAACCAAGCAGCATAACGGCTATAGCCTAGCCTCATTAAATTGCATAAGCAACTTCACAACATCAAATATATCTCAAAACTATACCAATTATAGTTCCTAAACCACACACAAACTTCATAATATGAAAATAAATCAAGCAAAGATGCTAGATCTAAACCAACCAAACAAATCGATCTCACATAAGAACGTAGATCTAACTATCATAGACAATTATAAACATGCAACCTCAACCCCAAACTCATACACAAAATAAAATCCTAGTCATGTGCTACTACACATGCTTCGTTACTCACCTTGGCCTTGCCCGCCTATTGATCTAGGTCCGAAAAATCGACATTCTACCCTTGCCCGCCTATTGATCTAGGTCCGACTAGCTTTTTCCAAGGATGGATCTAAGCTTTGGACCGAACCAAAAACTTAGAAAAATATTCTAGAAAGAATAAAAGACTAGGGGTAGAACTTACTTACCGGAAACCCGACCACAACTCTCGACTCGACAAATTTCTACCTAACTCGCCTCCAAAAGCGTAATGATCTAACTAAATATCTAAGGGTTGTATTTTGGTGTGGAAAGCTAATGAAATAAACCTAGATTTCGTGGCTTTATATAGGGAGAGGAGACTTAGCTCCCAAGCAAAGTCAAGCACGAGGTGGTAGATAAGCATTATCCAAAAGCTTATCCTTATCCTTATCCACTTTCATTCTTATCCAAACTCAAGCTTGTGTACACTTAAGCTTGGCATACGCCATCCTCATCCAAACATGTGGCACCATATGGACGATACACTCCAAGCTGGTGGCACAGCCACTTGCACCACAAGCACCTCCACGACAAAGCAGCTTCGCGGCCAAAACTGAACCAGGATTTCTTCGTCCGAATTTTACAGCTAAAATCATGTATTGTGGCTTGTCCATAACCACCTACTAACATTGTTGTCTCCGTATCCAAACCTGTTTTATCATCGCTCGCTTGTCTCGGCCATAACAGCTTCTTCTCGGTAAAACTAGTTTTCTCGGTACAATTGATCTTTCCATCGACCAAATTGTTGATGAACCCTTGATAGCCAACTTCATAACCCTTAGTAAACGTTCCATCATTTCCTTTGACCGAGTACATATCATTTTTCCGTAGCCTTACTGCCCAATGCCACTGATAGCAGTTCCTTGCCTTCTTGATATTTAACGGTAGAAGATAGAAATCTTTAACTTGCTCATGGTTTGATATAAAAATCAATTCAACCATTTTTCTTTGATCAATACTTCGGATAAAGATTGGTTGACTGATGGCTCTATCGAATTTTTCCTTTCGAACAATGTTCCAAGTCTCGATTGCACATCCACGTTCGCGGCCTTACGTCGGTGTACTAGGTCAAAGTAAGGGGTATTACAATGATTGTGATTGCTGATCCATTTATTTTTTCTATCGCATGTGAGGTTAAGTATTGATACTTTCTGTTTTATGTGTTGTTTAAGACCAGAAACATAAGTATCAATTATTGGATGGTCTTAGTGCGTGGCATTCGTGACGGGAGGTCCGACTAGACATAAGCGCACTAATAATGGAGATGTGACTGACCTTCCTTGTGGTTCCGCCTCAACATGCCGCCTTGACCTGGCTCTAGTGTTGCATGTTGAAGCAAAGAGCTCGGTGTAATGGCCCTCACCAAGGAGTAAAATTCAAAATAAAAATCCCTAGTAAAAGGACTGGAAAGGACGAAAAGGGAAGGTAAGGAAGGAAAGTAGAAAAAGCGCGGAAGGAATGTCCGAGAAATTCTGGACAGATCGAAAGATGGCTGATGGTACCATGTACTGTACCGAACGTACGTGCACCAGACGTACCAGACGAACGCCAAAGGGAATTTGAGAAAGTAAGGGCGGACCGAGAGATGGCTGAGTCGACCGAGACGCACTGGCCGTGTTGTCCGAGACGTACTGCCTGAGTCGACCAAGACGTACTAAGCCGATAGTAACCAAGAGACCGAAAAGACTGTCCGAGGAATATCGAGAGAACCGATAGTGTCCGTGTATTGCTGAAAGGGGAGCGTCCGGGCGAGACAAGAAATGTCGAGGACTGTCGAGGGCGCCAGACGAAGGGACGAGTTTTGTCGGAGAAAGGAGGAAACGTGCGCCTTTGCGAAACTGACCAATCGCATTGCATGCATTCATGCAGAGAGGATTTTGGTGTTTTAAATGGAGTGTCGCAAGCTGATTGGGCGGTGAGTTACACGCGCCACATGCAGCCAAGAAAGAAGCCACTTGTCGAACCGCACTAATGAAGAAGGAGGAGTCGCGCCTATAAATAGAGGCTCGCGACTTCATTTGCTCATTTTTCTCCCTTTGCTCTCAAATTTCTCAAGCACAAAGTCTTGTTTTTCTCTCAAAGTCGAGAGAGTTTACTGAGAGAAATTGTCAAGGAGACCGAGGGAGAGATCGAGAAAGAGATCATAAACATTTACGTCGAGAGAAGACCTAGGAGAGAAGGAGTTTGTGTCGAGAACGAGACGTCAAAGAAAAGCAGTCTTGTCGAAGGATATCTTGAGAAGAAGAAGGAGATCTTATCGAG
>NC_025700.1:11485242-11503096 GCF_000633955.1 Camelina sativa
TAGCTACTAGCGTGACCGCTACATGATGATGTAGCATAATTGCGGGCTCATTGCTGGTGACCTTTGTGGTCTCGGCATGGGGGATGGTATGGAACGGAACAGATTATCGAGGGCCCTTAGGTGAAAAGAGTCTAGAGTATTTCAAGCTATCCTTGTAGTATTGTAGATGTCTTTGTGCTGTGGTAAGGTTAAGGGGTCTAGGGTATTTCAAGTATTTCTTGTTTATACTAGTCGTCCTTGCGAGTCGTGTAAGAGTTAAGAGTCTATTGTGTCCAAGTGAGCATGCTTACAAGCAGTCCTTGTACCTTTAGTCGTCTTTCTCTGTGAGTAGCGAGTTTAGATCGTTCGAGTCGAGTCGTAGTGATCTAACCTCTCTCGCTTGTGTGTGGTTTAATTTGCTTCCGCTTTTGTTTCTGTTGTGTTGCTTTGATTACTGGCTGTGATTGCTTGCTAGTTGGTTTGCTTGCTTGTTTATTTGCTTGCTGGGGTAGTCGGGTTGGGAAGTAGAATCCTGTTTAGGAGAAAGGGGTACCCAGGCTCACTGAGTAATCTTAGATTACTCATGATAATATTTTGTTTTGCAGGAAGCCAAAGTAAGTCTAGAGCTGGAGCAAACATTAGGGTACCGGATAGGGTTTTCTTGTGTTCTTTGTAAAACCCTATATTTTCATAAGTGATTTATGATAAATTATTCGACTATCTCTATATATTGCTTTAATGATTTATTTTAAATGTAATAAACTATTGAAGTAATATATTCGGTTTTCGGGAAAAGCATGGCAAGTTTGCAAATGGTACTCGGCCTTGTCCGGGTCAACACAACGCACCAGGCCACCAGGGTTGCAAAGCCTAAGTAGTCTCGGTTGCGGGTGGAATTGTGCTAGGGAGGACTGGTCGGGAAGTCTGCAGCTTCCGTCCATCGACTGGATCGCCTCGGTGCAGTTCCCATCGTAGCGTCCCATGGCTGTCTGATGGCCTGCGTGGTCATAGAACGGTTCGGGGGCGTTACAACGGTGGTATCAGAGCGGTGTTTTTGAACCCGCGAGCACTTGTGAATTTCAAAGTTTTATCGAGTAAATGTGTCGCAAAAACACAAAACTTTTATCCGGTTGTTTGCTTGTCTAGTTTTAAGTTGAACTTTAGAATGGACTAAGCATCTTACCTTGTTTCTTGTGGGTTTTAGATGTCTTCAGGTGATTCAGGTTGCGGGGATGGTTCAGGAGATGAGGGGCCGAGACATGAGGATTGTGGGCATCACAATGGGTATTTGTCGACAGACTCAAAAAACAGCCAATGGCCAAATGATTCGAATGATTGGGATGAGGACGGGGTGTTTGACGCTGATGACACCAACTTGTCTATTGAGACCGATCCGTCCGAGTGTTTAGAGGAAACGGAGGAGTTGGGAGCTGATCAAGATGACCAGACGATCGTGTTAGAGATTGGTGAGCCGAGTCGTATCCAAGTTAGGATGGATGCGCAAGGGAAGTTTGAAACTGTTCCGGTCGGAGATCATGGAGAGGCGGAGGTGGAACTCGCCGATAAGCTACAGAAATTGCTGTTNTCTTGACTGGATCACCTTGGTGCAGTTCCATCGTAGCGTCCCGTGGCTGTCCGATGGCCTGCGTGGTCATAGAACGGTTCGGGGGCGTTACAACTGTGGTATCAGAGCGGTGTTTTCGAACCCGCGAGCACTTGTGCATTTCAAAGTTTTATCGAGTAAATGTGTCGCAAAAACACAAAACTTTTATTCGGTTGTTTGCTTGTCTAGTTTTAAATTGAACCTTAGAATGGACTAAGCATCTTACCTTGTTTCTTGTGGGTTTTAGATGTCTTCAGGTGATTCAGGTTGCGGGGATGGTTCAGGAGATGAGGGGCCGAGACATGAGGATTGTGGGCATCACAATGGGTATTTGTCGACAGACTCAAAAAACAGCCAATGGCCAAATGATTCGAATGATTGGGATGAGGACGGGGTGTTTGACGCTGATGACACCAACTTGTCTATTGAGACCGATCCGTCCGAGTGTTTAGAGGAAACGGAGGAGTTGGGAGCTGATCAAGATGACCAGACGATCGTGTTAGAGATTGGTGAGCCGAGTCGTATCCAAGTTAGGATGGATGCGCAAGGGAAGTTTGAAACTGTTCCGGTCGGAGATCATGGAGAGGCGGAGGTGGAACTCGCCGATAAGCTACAGAAATTGCTGTTGGATCTTATGGAGGATCAGGGTGATGATATCAATTCTGAGAACTATATGAGGGAGTACCCAGAGGCGATTGATAAGATTTTGGATTTCTTGACGGACGTGTATGTGCCAGAGGAAGAAGGAGCTGCAAGTGGTGCAAGAGTTGTACCCGAGACCGGAGGCTCTAGCGGAGAGCAATCTGCGGAGGAGAGGCCAGAGACGGTTGCGAGGATCCTTCCCATGCTGAATGAGATGCGCTCACCGGAGAGAGAGGACGAAGGCGATGGAGAAGTTATTGTGCCGGAAACCAAGAAAGAAGAGAATCCAACCAAAGGAGACTCTAAGACTGATGAACCAGCGACCAGAGAAGTGGAAGTGATCGACATTCTGTCGAGTGATGATGAGGGGATTCCAACATTTGTAGTGGAACCAAGGTCTGATCATGACCCAATACCAAGGGATCGAGATCAGGAAACTGATGCAAGAATGGAGCGTGGAGAGGACGCGAGATTGAGGACTAGTACAAGTCGAGTTGCGAGAGACAAAGGAGAACCAAGTCGTGTGGTGAGAGAACAAGGAGAACCTAGTCATGTTGTGAGAGAACGAGGAGAACCAAGTCAAGTCGTGAGAGATCAAGGTGATCGAGACCAAGTTGTACCAGACCAAGCGGAGCCAAATCAGATTGTGCTGAGGCGTGACAGTCCCATTCGAGGTGTACCATTACGGATGGTATTACCAGGGCAAGAAGAGGAACCAATGGACCGAGATCTAGAGAGGATTGCTAGAATGTATGAGTTAAGAAGATTAAACCGAAGCCATGTAAGATTTGAGGAAGGAGAGAGTAGCTCGAGTTTGAAGAGGCCGAGGATGTCATACCAAGAGTTTCAGGCAAGGGAGCAACCAGAGACGCGGCCAGTGACCTATCAACCGAGAGGCAGGCTGAGGGTGAGGGCCACTGCTCGTAAGAGAGTGGTTTATCCGAATCAAGTTCATATGCGAAACACGCCTTACTGCGAGCTGTGCGAGGGAATTGGACATTGGACGAGGCATTGTTGGAGAACAGAGCTGAGGCGCATGTGCGACCCGACGAATGTGGAATGTGAGTGGTGCGGGATGCAAGGGCACTTTGCCTACCGCTGCCCAAAACCAGATCTTATGAGATACACGAGGCCATGTGATACGTGTGGGATGCCGGGGCATCTAAACAACCATTGTTGGAGGACGAAACCACAACACTTGCCAATCCTAGAACGAATTGTATGTGCGCAGTGTGGAAGCACGGAGCATTACACTTACAACTGCCCATATCGAGCTGTGCGAGAGACAATAACCTCATCTAGTCGACATGTGGAGATGGGAGAGAACCCAATAGGACGAGTTGAAAGAGTGGAAGAGAACCCGACGAACCAAGCTGGAACCTCGATGTCTGCTGCCTCTACCTCAACCGAGTCTCCCGCTGAACCGCCACCTGATGAGCCAGCTAGAGAGTGTGTGTGCACTTGCGAAGCGTGTACTAGGCTCAGAAACCAGTAGAACTTTGGGGAGTAAGGGAAGTTCTTTTGGGGTTTATGTGTAAGGGTTGGATAGTTTTTCTTTTGTTTCTAGACCTAACCTTTGTTGTGTTTGTCTAGGATCCGAACCCTTAAGTTTATCGGCTAAGTGGTGTAGAACCTTTGTATCTTTTGTTAAGTACTTTGTGTTCTTTAGCCATGTTTGTTTGCTATTTAACTGCTTGCTAATCTTTGCTTGTTTGAATTACTTGCTTTGATTGTTGCTTGAGTTTTATAGGTTGCATAGTTAATTATTGGCATAATTAGCTTGCATTGCTTCAGCGCGGTCGATGAGGATTCATGTAAGTCACCACAAAGCGCGATCAGACAAAAGAGAAGAAGCTCAAGAAAGTTCAAGAGAGTTCAACCAAGGCAGAGCAGCGAGTTTGGGTTAAGAATCGAAAGAAGGAGAACAATGATGGAGGAGGATGAGGCGAATCTCAAGAAATCAAAAGAGCGAAAGAGCTGTGTAAATCAATCGAAAGTGGCGAAACAAAATGAGAAGGTCAGACCAAATATGACCAAGAAAGTGCGAAAAGTAATGTGTGATCCCAGAGTTAAGTGGGAAAGAAGATGCAAGAAGAAAACCAGTGAGGTTATCCAACCAAATCTCATAAGCGAAAGAGTTAGATGAAGTGTGGGAGACGACCAAAGAAGTTTGGAGATGGAGACAAACATTGAAGTTGAAGAAGTTGATTGGTAGGAACCAAGATTACGTGATCAAGACCAATGATCAAAATAAATCAAGTATGTGGAAGTTCCAATATATGGAGATGAGACCAAGTAGGTCGGGGAAGGTATTATATCGGACCAAGGTGTGGAGACCAAGAGAACCGAAGGAGTAAAGCTGTATGGAGTTCGAAACCATTGAAGGTGGAGAAGTCGTTAGCTTCTATCACGATCATTTGATCTAGTCTAATGATTAAATCAATCAAAGACATGGAGGTTATGAGATAAGAAGAGGGAAACCAAGAAGGACCGGAGGAGAAACTATGTGAAATGTGAAACTAAAAGAGTTGAAGGAGTTGAAATCCTAAGGAGCGCGAAGCTAAAGGAATCGGAGAAATGAAAATGAGTGTAAGGGTAAAGGAGCCGAAGGAGAAAAAATGTTGTGACCAACAAAAGAGAGAATACGAAGTCGTAGGATGAGCATATCAAGATGGTGGAGTGAACCAAGTTATAATACGGAGGAAAGAGAAGAGTCGAGAAAAGCTGAAGAAAGAGAAGTAAAGAATATAAAGTAGTGGACAAGTCATGGTACAACAAGGCAAAAGCCTAGTAATCGAAGAACTTGAAGAATATAAGGAGCCAAGCGAATGCTGAAGATGAAGAAGCTTTTCCAAAAACATCAGCAAACGGTGGTATAAGTATGAAGTGAGACTATGGAGACGAAATAACAAAGGAAAGGAAGATTTCGATGTCAATGCGATGATAACCACAAGACGGGGACATAGATGTCATGAAGTATCAACGTCACAAGAAGAGAGGGAGAAGGTTTGAGAATTCGGGGACGAATTCTTATAAGGGGGAGAGAATGTAATGACCCTCACCAAAGAGTAAAATTCAAAATAAAAATCCCTGGCCAAAGGACTGGAAAGGACGTAAAGGGAAGGTAAGGAAGGAAAGTAGAAAAAGCGCGGAAGGAATGTCCGAGAAATTCTGGACAGATCGAAAGATGGCCGATGGTACCATGTACCATGTACCATGTACTGTACCGTACGTACGTGCACCGGACGTACCAGACGAACGCCGAAGGGAATTTGAGAAAGTAAGGGCGGACCAAGAGATGGCTGAGTCGACCGAGACGTACTGGCCATGTTGACTGGGACGTACTGGCCGTGTTGTCCGAGACGTACTGCCCAAGTCGACCGAGACGTACTAAGCCGATAGTAACCAAGAGACCGAAAAGACTGTCCGAGGAATATCGAGAGAACCGATACTGTCCGAGTATTGCTGAGAGGGGAGCGTTCGGGCAAGACAAGAAATGTCGAGGACTGTCGAGGGTGCCAGACAAAGGGACGAGTTTTGTCGGAGAAAGGAGGAAACGTGCGCCTTTGCGAAACTGACCAATCGCATTGCATGCATTCATGCAGAGAGGATTTTGGTGTTTTAAATGGAGTGTCGCAAGCTGATTGGGCGGTGAGGTACACGCACCACATGCAGCCAAGAAAGAAGCCACTTGTCGAACCGCACTAATGAAGAAGAAGGAGGAGTCGCGCCTATAAATAGAGGCTCGCGACTTCATTTGCTCATTTTTCTCCCTTTGCTCTCAAATTTCTCAAGCACAAATTTCTCGTTTTTCTCTCAAAGTCTAGAGAGTTTACTGAGAGAAATTGTCAAAGGAGACCGAGGGAGAGATCGAGAAAGAGATCATAAACGTTTACGTCAAGAGAAGACCGAGGAGAGAAGGAGTTTGTGTCGTGAACGAGACATCAAAGAAAAGGAGTCTTGTCGAAGGATATCTTAAGAAGAAGAAGGAGATCTTATCGAGGAACCCATCGAGAAAGGACGGAGTTTGGTCGAAGAGATCGTTGAAAAGAACCGGAGATAGTGTCGAGAAAGAAAGACCGAGAGCAAGACGTATCTTGTGATCGAAGAAGACCGAGAGCGAGTCGGCGGTTTCGGACCAAGAAGCGAGACGTGGTTTACGGTTGAGTAAAGACGAGAGCTAGAAGCTGTTGGACGTGAAGAGGGAGGAGTTTGTCTGATCAAGTGGTGCCGTGAAGTCCGACAAACATCGACGCGTGAAAAGGTGAGTTCTGTGGTTGTGTGCGGTGCTGCATGGATCTTTAGATCCTTGCGGTCACCATTTGCATGTTGCATGTAGACTAAGATTCATGGTAGAATCGGTTTAAATTGGATGCATGCGTATTATGGTAGGATTCATACTAGTGAAATGTTTAAATGCACATCTAACATGAATCACCATGCGAATGAATTTGGATGCATTTTAAGTAAGATGGACACTTAAAATTTGGTTAAGAGGACTGCATGCATGATTAAATTGGTGAAGTTCATTTTATTTATTATTGCATAAATTCATGGGAGGTTAGCTTAATTGCTTAAACGAATTTTAAAGGATTTACTTGGTTAACTCAAACGAACTTGCATGCTTCATGGGACTAAGAGGATTTAAGAGGTTAAATCAAAATGGCCTTGCATGTGTAATTTTGGACTTAAGGATTTAAAGCGGTTCAATCAAACGGTTACATGCGTATTAGGACTTGTTGCATTAATTTTGCTTAAGTCGCATAATTTGGTTGCATGCATGTAGAATAATCTTAAGTTGCTTGATTTATGTTTCTTGCTCCTTGTTGATTATTGCATGTCGTAATTCTTGCTTGAGTTCATGCTTGTTTGCTTGATCTATCATTGCTTGAATTATTGTGTGTTTTATTTTAGCTTAGTCTCTTGAATCTGTTTCTCGAGTCTTAGCTAGAATAGAAGAGTCGATCTCTGTTCCAAATGCGGCTGTCACGCGTGAGTTCCCGACGACCACTCACGCGGGACACTGTCACGGCTAGCTAGCTACTAGCGTGACCGCTACATGACGATGTAGCATAATTGCGGGCTCATTGCTGGTGACCTTTGTGGTCTCGACATGGGGGATGGTATGGAACGGAACAGATTATCGAGGGACCTTAGGTGAAAAGAGTCTAGAGTATTTCAAGCGATCCTAGTAGTATTCTAGATGTCTTTGTGTGGTGGTAAGGTTAAGGAGTCTAGGATATTTCGAGTATTTCTTGTTTATACTAGTCGTCCTTGCGAGTCGTGTAAGAGTTAAGAGTCTATTGTGTNGGATATTTCAAGTATTTCTTGTTTATACTAGTCGTCCTTGCGAGTCGTGTAAGAGTTAAGAGTCTATTGTGTCCAAGTGAGCATGCTTACAAGCAGTCCTTGTACCTTTAGTCGTCTTTCTCTGTGAGTAGCGAGTTTAGATCATTCGAGTCGAGTCGTAGTTATCTAACCTCTCTCGCTTGTGTGTGGTTGAATTTGCTTCCGCTTTTGTTTCTGTTGCGTTGCTTTGATTACTGGTTGTGATTGCTTGCTAGTTGGTTTGCTTGCTATTTGGTTTGCTTGCTTGTNTATCTAACCTCTCTCGCTTGTGTGTGGTTTAATCTGCTTCCGCTTTTGTTTCTGTTGCGTTGCTTTGATTACTGGCTGTGATTGCTTGCTAGTTGGTTTGCTTGCTATTTGGTTTGCTTGCTTGTTTATTTGCTTGCTGGGGTAGTCGGGTTGGGAAGTAGAATCCTGTTTAGGAGAAAGGGGTACCCAGGCTCACTGAGTAATCTTAGATTACTCATGATAATATTTTGTTTTGCAGGAAGCCTAAGTAAGTCTAGAGCTGGAGCAAACATTAGGGTACCGGATAGGGTTTTCTTGTGTTCTTTGTAAAACCCTATATTTTCATAAGTGATTTATGATAAATTATCAGACTATCTCTATATATTGCTTTAATGATTTATTTTAAATGTAATAAACTATTGAAGTAATATATTCAGTTTTCGGGAAAAGCATGGCAAGTTTGCAAATGGTACTCGGCCTTGTCCGGGTCAACACAACGCACCAGGCCACAAGGGTTGCAAAGCCTAAGTAGTCTCGGTTGCGGGTGGAATTGTGCTAGGGAGGACCGGTCGGGAAGTCTGCAGCTTCCGCCCCTCGACTGGATCGCCTCGGTGCAGTTCCCATCATAGCGTCCTGTGGCTGTCCGATGGCCTGCGTGGTCATAGAACGGTTCGGGGGCGTTACACTCGGTGGACTTGGTTAACTACCTTTGTTGAGGCTGTCTACATGACGGTGTAGTTGAGGTGTTGTACCAGTTGCATGCCTTTGTGGTTGTAATGCGGGTGTTCAATTGTAGTGAAGTGGAATGCAGCATATTCGGGCCCTAGTAAAACTTGTTTAAAAACTATCTGTTATTCAAGTTTTGCATGTTGCATTAATTGCTTGTTTATGGTTATTTGCTTGGTTTATTACCTTCGGCATGCTTTCTCTGATTTTTGTGATGTGGTGATTGATTCTTGACATCTATAGGTTGAGATGAGAATCTAATCCTCTGCAGGGACCCCAGAGACTCTCTAAGTATTTATCCCTGCAGGTAACCATTTGAGGGAAGCTAGAGGGCATGTTGGACGATAGGAGCCCGAACTATTTTTTTTTCCTTTGTATCAAAAAGGTATGTTATGTATAATCTTTTTGCGCTAGGCCTGGCCACAAAATCTACAAGTCTTTTGTTAACTTTGTGAAATATTTTACTTAATCAAAGAAATCGGTTTTATATTTTCGTGTGTACGAGTAATGTCTGATAATGACTTAGTCCGAGTCGGCTCAACACTTGGGCATCATGAGGGCTGGCAAGCCTAAGTGATGTCTAAAGTGGATGTGAACGTCGGACGGCCTAGAGACTCGGACAGAGTTCTACGTCGTTGGACGTATGGAAACGAGTTTTGAGGGGAAATGGACGAGTAGAATACGGAATAGAACAGAAGGAGGTGGGAAATCGATGGTGCAGATGGCTGAACGCGGTAGCGGACAAACGGACCGGGGAGTACGGACGGTGGCTAGCGAACCGAGTAANTTTGACATCTATAGGTTGAGATGAGAATCTAATCCTCTGCAGGGACCCCAGAGACTCTCTAAGTATTTATCCATGCAGGTAACCATTTGAGGGAAGCTAGAGGGCATGTTGGACGATAGGAGCCCGAACTATTTTTTTTTCCTTTGTATCAAAAAGGTATGTTATGTATAATCTTTTTGCGCTAGGCCTGGCCACAAAATCTACAAGTCTTTTGTTAACTTTGTGAAATATTTTACTTAATCAAAGAAATCGGTTTTATATTTTCGTGTGTACGAGTAATGTCTGATAATGACTTAGTCCGAGTCGGCTCAACACTTGGGCATCATGAGGGCTGGCAAGCCTAAGTGATGTCTAAAGTGGATGTGAACGTCGGACGGCCTAGAGACTCGGACAGAGTTCTACGTCGTTGGACGTATGGAAACGAGTTTTGAGGGGAAATGGACGAGTAGAATACGGAATAGAACAGAAGGAGGTGGGAAATCGATGGTGCAGATGGCTGAACGCGGTAGCGGACAAACGGACCGGGGAGTACGGACGGTGGCTAGCGAACCGAGTAAGCAACTTGACCTCGGTTCTCTAGAGGATGATGGAATCGAAGTGGGACACAACTAACGATCAAGGAACGCCGTGTGCGGGCGGCGGTACGGATTTAACCGGCGGTGTACACGAGCGGTGGTGAGCATCGTACGCCGACTAGAAGAAGAGCGATCCCAGATCGATCCTTCTAGGGTTTCTTTCAAGCCAAGTCCCGGACTTTGTTGCGAGAAAGAGGGTTGAGACAATAAACAAAGATTCACTCTTTGGAAAATTATGATTTCATTCAAGTCTAAAGAGTCTAAGCTAGAGGCGTTGGGAGTTTAAATAGTGTAAGAGTTTAGAGGGGATTAGGGACACGCACACGTTGCCGTTGACGCGTCTCCACAGACGGGGAACACGTTGCCCTCTATATGGTTTAAACAAGGCCACACATGTCACACTATTCCAACGTTCACAAGGGAAGACTCTAGATAAGTTCAAAACGCAAAGTTTAATGGAAAAAGACAAAAGAAAGGCCGCATCCTTAGGTCGAGTGCGGATTGCCATGTCACCGATGTTAAACGCGGCGTTGCATGTGTCCTTGGGTTAAACGCGGCGTTGTGCGGTAGGACTCGTCGCCTCGTTAAAAACTTCTCCGGTAAACCTCATGGGAAAAACCCGAAGTAAGGAAAAAGAGTACGAGTCATGATCCTACCGTCTTTGGTGCCCTCATCCTTGGGTAAGGACGAAGGCTGTACGGACGATCTCGCCGATGGTTGCCATGGCCGAGTCGATCTCTTGGGCTTCTTGGACGAAGGCTTGGACGAAGTGGTTGATCCATTACTTGGACGTCCTGGATGAGCTCTTGCTCCACGTGGTTGCACTGGGAGTGATCCTCGGCATATTGGCTCCGAGTTGTCCCACCGGTGATACAAGTGTTCTGTTGGTGTCCGGTTCTGGTGCGAGTGTTCCTGGCCGCGTCTCCGATCCGATGCTCACATCATTCCCTCCCCCTTGCGAAGGTTTTGTCCCCAAAACATCTTCGTCATCACCTGCATTAAACGGAACAAGATCAGCAACATTAAACGATGTTGATGTGTGGTACTCACCGGGCAGCTCAAGTCGATAGGCATTGTCGTTGATCTTCTTGACGATCCGGAAGGGTCCGTCGCCTCACGGGCTGAGCTTGTCCTTCCTTTTTTGGGCAAACCTCTCCGGCCGAAGGTGTAGCCACACCCATTCGCCAGGTTGGAAGAGCATTTGCTTGCGTCCTTTGTTGGCGTAACGGGCATATTGTTCGTTCCTCCTCTCGATGTTGGCTCCGACTTCTTCGTGCAGACGTTTGACCAGTTCGGCCTTAGTGGCTCGGTCTTGGCATTCGGTCTCATCCGGAGGCAATGGTAATGCTTGGTTGTAGGCAAACTCGATGAGTGAGATGCATTCTAACCAAGTCCCTTTGTTGCTCGCAATAGCTGTACGTAGTAGCGCACCAAGGGTCCGGTTGACGACTTTGGTTTGTCCGTCGGTTTAAGGGTTCGCGGCGGTGGAATAGAGTAAATTTGTCCCCAGTTTCTTCCACAAAGTACGCCAGAAGTGACCAAGGAATCTTGGTTCCCAGTCCGAGATGATCGTCCGAGGAAGGCCGTCAAGACGGACCACATGGCTAAAGAATAGGTTGGCTAAGTGCACTGCGTGGTTGCTCTTGTGGTACGGGATGAAATGGGCCATTTTTGAGAACCGATCGACCACTACCATGATGGTGTCCTTACGATGTATCGGCGGTAATCTGAGGACGAAGTACATGGACAAGCCGACCCAAGGACCTGTCGAGACCGGTAACGGGGTGTAGAGTCCGTGGGGATGAGTGGTGGATTTGGAGGCTCGGCACACTACGCACTGGCCGCAATGTTTCTTGACCATGCTACGCAACCTTGGCCAGAAGAAGTGCTCTTGTAGCATGGCTAGAGTTTGGCCACGTCAAAATGTCCTGTCAGACCTCCACTATGCGCTTCTCGGATCAATAGGTCCCGGATAGAGCCGGCTGGGATGCAAAGGTGCCGACCTCTGAATAAGTAACCCTCATACACATAGAACTCCACATAGTTGCCTTTGCCAAAGTTCTTGAAACATTCCCAAAAATCAGCATCATCTACGTACGCGTCCTTGATGCTCTCAAACCCCAATACTTTCGCGTCCATGGTAGTGATCAAGGCGTGTCTTCGGGAAAGGGCATCAGCTATGATGTTCTCCTTTCCTTTCTTATACTTGATAACATATGGGACGGTTTGAAGAACTCTAGCCATTTGGCATGCCACCTCTTGAGATTGGTTTGGCCGCGCAAATGCTTCAAAGTCTCATGGTCCGTGTGGATTACACACTCCTGAGCTAGCAAGTAGTGCTGCCAAGTCTCCATGGCACGGACCAGCACGTACAGCTGCTTGTCATAAGTGGGATAGTTGAGGATTGCACCGCTGAGATTCTCGCTGAAATAGGCCACCGGTTTACCGCCTTGTGTGAGAAAGGCTCCAATGCCTACGCCGGATGCGTCGCATTCCACCTCGAAAGTCTTGTTGAAGTCGGGCAGGACAAGGAGAGGAGCTTGAGTGAGACGCTTCCTGAGTTCCAAGAAGGCTCGTTCTTGTTCGGCTCCCCACTTGAACTCCTGGTTCTTCTTGATCACCGCGGTAAGGGGTGCGGCGACAGTGCTGAAGTCTCGTACAAAGCGGCGGTAAAAGCTGGCTAGTCCGTGGAACGATCGGACTTGGGAGATGCTAGTTGGTGTGGGCCATTATTCTATGGCTCGGATCTTCTCGCTATCTACCTTTAGCCCCTGTTCACTGACAACAAAACCTTGCGTGGTTTTGAAGGCGGTTTTCCATTCATCTCCTTCGTTCATCCTCACTTGGTGGTAACCACTTTTGAGGTTGATCTTGGAGAAAATGGTTGAACCGCTCAGCTCATCCAACATGTCGTCCAGTCGCGGAATCGGGTGCCGGTACTTGATCGTGATGTTGTTTACGGCCCAGTAGTCGACGCACATGCGCCATGATCCGTCTTTCTTCGAAACAAGCAGGACGGGAACGGCACATGGGCTAAGGCTTTCTCGGACTTAGCCTTGGGACATGAGCTCGGACACTTGTGGCTCTAACTCCTTGGCTTCGTCCGGGTTTACTCGGTACGGGAGACGGTTGGGCAGTTGTGCTCCAGGAACCAAGTCGATCTGGTGCTCAATGCCCCCTGAGTGGTGGTAAGCCTTCCGAGCGTTCATCAGAGAACACGTCCGAGTATCTCCTAAGCATGTCCTTAATGACATCCGAGAGTGTGTCCTCTAAGCCGCCTGTTCCTTCAACCAACAAATCTCTAAAAACCATCAATAAGACTTGGTTGGAGTCCCTAATGGACTTTCTAACGTCACTTGACTGAATTAGGAATTTCATTTTAGGGTCCGAATCTTTAGACAACTTCATTTGCATTTCCCTAACTTGTGTTGGAGTTAAGGGTTTTAGACTTATACGTTTGTTATCGTGTACAAACGTATACTGGTTGGTGCAGCCGCAATGCGATGTTCCCTTATCAAACTGCCATGGTCTGCCTAACAAGAGGTGGCTAGCTTGCATCGGTACCACATCACATAGGACCATGTCCTTGTATGGTCCAACACTAAATGGGACGCGGACTTGGTCCTTCACGCGTATCACAGTCTTATCGTCTAACCACTTAAGCTTATATTGCTTGGGATGGCATGTGGTTGGTAAAGAATGTTTCTTGACCATGGTGGAGCTCGCTACATTCGTGCAGGGGCCTCCGTCAATGATCAAGCCACATACCTTCCCACTCAACGTGCATCGCGTGTGAAAGATGTTGTCGCGCTGGTTGGAGTCATCTAGCTCGTGGCTGGTGTTGAGGATGCGTCTGATCATCAGAAGTTCCCCATTTTCGGGTTTGGCTATGGCCTCCTCCATGTCCGCCACATCTTGGAATTGTCCCTCCGTCATTTTTCCTTCGGACTCGAGCTCTACGGACTCGGTGATGATCATGGTACGGGCGTTCGGACAGTCGCGGGCATAATGGACTCGGCCTTGGCATTTGTAACAAAATGATGTCCCGGCTCCGCACGTCATTGGTCGTCTTGCGAGGATCTTGTCTGTTGTCCCTGGTCGGATCCTTGGGCTTAAACCGCGAGTCGACAATGGCCGCTTTAGACTTCTCTTCTGGCCGGTTGGATGGCGATGCATTTGGCAACCAGTTAAGAACACCTTGTCCTCAGGTCCGGCTTGCGGTTGCGAGCTTCTTTTTGATTTGGGTCTCTATTTGCATCGAAAGATGCAATAGTTCCTCAAATCCTTGGTACGGTTGACGCTCGACCTTGCGCACAATTCGATCTTGTAGACCATCGAGAAACTGGGCCATGAGGGACTCATCCGTATCTTCTACTTGGATTTGGTTGCTTAGGTGCTTGAACTCCTCGTAATACTCCTCAACGGACCGCGAGCCTTAAGTGAGTCTCCGAAATTTCTTTTGGAGCTCACGATGATAGAGCGGTGGGACGTAGCGACACCTCATAACGGATTTTATGACTTCCCTAGTGGCAATAGGCCAGTCATGGTTGCAACGCTGTTCAACAACCAGGCGGTCCCACCCCGTGAGTGAATAGTCGGTGAATTGTGCCACGGCATAAGAAATCTTGCGTATCTCCGGGTAGTTGTAGCAAGAATAGATGTGATCCATTCGGCTCTCCCAGTCGAGGTACACCTCGGGGTCCGACTTGCCGGCGAAGGTCGGAGCGGACAGCTTGTGCCCCGGTTTGATCGGACATGGAGCATCTTTGTATCTATCATCGCGAAGGTTCCATTGCCTTGGACGCGGCTCATACTCATCGTCGGACTGGTCACTCTGTTCCGGCTCGTGTGTCTGTCTTCGTACAGGCGGCGGATCTTCTCTCAGAGGGTTTACGAGTTCAAGTCAGACCATTCGTTCGGCTAATTGTTCTATGCTGTTGTGAAGGGCCATTAAGGTGGCACTGATCTCCGGCGGTGGTATCGGAACCCCTGGTGGTTGTTGTGCGTCCATAGTGTCTGTGGTACGGACGGTGGTCGTACAGACTGACGGTGGTACAGTGTTTGGGGTTGATGGATGGACTGAAATCTCGAACGGCTGATGTCAAGAGCTGACTTCGAGTCACGAACGATGACCTGGACTTGGTCCGTACGCGATGTGCTGGTCGAGTGAGTCACGTACCTCGTCAAACAAAACGAATATTCGTTAGTGTTCCGTTGGTGTCTTGGTTTGGTGCGAGTGTTCCTGACCGCGTCTCCGGTCCGGTGCTCACATCAAAGTGGTAGGAATAGCACCGATGGACTGGCTAAGGGTCTAAATCGGTTTTAGAACCTCGATCGGATCATTGGTGACAATTTCCAAGTAGGCTCCCAAGGTTTTTCTAGGTGTTCCCGGACATGCGAAATGACATCCGGTAACTGGGTGTTCCACGGTTCAGGGGCGTTACAGTCGGGTCCACATTTAGTTCATGTGAAATGACGTTTGGGTTAATACCTGTCATCTTGTCGACCGACCAAGCAAAGGTCGTTATGTTTTCCTTCAAAAAGGAAATTAAGTGAGCTCCGATTTCGCTTCCCAAGCCGGCTCCTATTTTGATTTCTTGATCCGGGAATTTTTCATTAATGAATATGGCTTTACTGAGGTCGCCTCAAAGTTGCTTTCGGATTGGATTCTTTGCGACCTTGAGCTGTGGTTGCTATTGGATTAGTAGCTTGTGACTCACGAGGTAACAGCTCCTGGCTACTCTATGGCTTCCCAAGATCTCCCAAACTCCCTCCGGGGTTGGTAACTTAACGCACTGATGGTACGTTGAGGGAACTGCCTTCATCTAATACAACCATGACGTTCCCATTATTGAATTGTAAGCTGCGGGACGGTCCAAGACTACCATTTTAGCACTCCTTGTGTGGTCACTGGCAGTGCGATCGTCCCTAGAAATATTGACGTTTCGCTTGTGAACGAGACTAGAGGCAAGGGGAGACCTGCGATGTGTTCTCTTCCAATACCCATCCTAGTGAGGGTTCACAAGAAAATTAAGTCCACCAAACTGTCGCTGTCTAACAAGATGCGGCATACTTCATGGTTTGCAATGACTAATGAGATGACTAGAGCGTAATCATGATGATAATCTAAATTTTCTGTTTCCTTTTCCAAAAAGACGATCTCGGGCAGGTCACTGCTGATGATCTTTATTCACTTAGGGCCCAAACTCATGAGATTTCATTGATGATCCTTGATTGTCGTTACCGAATTGCGAAATAGACGAGATCACTTGTCTGACTGCTTCGGCTTCTTGGGAGGCGGAGCATCGTCATCAACATCGGGTGCTGCTACTAGCTATTGATCAAAGTCATCGATGGTCACGTTCGACATCTCGCCTTATACGAATTTTTTGGCGAGAAGGTGCATCAACCTTTTGTTGTCTCTGGTAGAATGCCCATTGGCTTTGTGCAGCTCGCAATAGGCGTTCTCATCATGAATCCATTTGTTGCTTGGGTGGACTCCGTTCTTCGAGCATGGTGAAAAATGTGGTTTAGATGGTGAGCCTCTGGGGGAACCTGTTAGACCCAACCCTAAAATCCCGTACATAGCCGTACATACTATATAAAAAAATTTAGGGCCTATCAATTTTTAAGTCATTCATTCAACAATATGCGACAGCGGTTAAGTAAAACGGGATAATAACTTAAATTCATGTCTTTAAAAATAAATATGAGGTTCTAGTGCTGCGAATTTCATGCAATAGGCTAACACATCGTTTTAAAATACTAGAACGAACATAAACTACCCAAGCCACCATCCTCTCCCTTCCTTGCCTTCGTCACGTGAGCTGCTCAGTCACTTAAATCCAGTTCATCGAACCTTTCCTTTACTGCGACCATAAAAGGAGGCGTAAGGAAACAAATTTGCTTAATGGATCCATCATCCCGTCTCACTAGGCTCAGTCCAATAATCTCTATCTAACATATGGTCTATTCTAATCAAATCATGTAAGTTAATGATCACATAAGACAGTCGCCTAAATAATTTAGACCAACCATCGTTCATATTGCAATAGAACTCATTAACCATTAACCATGACAAGCAAGCAAAACAAAACTAAATAAACCACGAGTCAAGAGATCGACCAGAGAACCCGGCCACAATTACGCACTCACCTTCGGTTATGAGCTTAGGTGCTAGTTTCTTGGTTCTACTTGCTAATCCGATCCCCGCCTCTACACGGAGATATCAACATCGTTAACAACCGATGTTTAGAACCATATTCCATCAACGGATCAAGGTGGGAAAACACTTACCATTCTCTTCTCGACTTATGACATAGGACCTCTCCGTTTAAGCTCCTATGGAAACTCTGCTTTCTCTCGCAACGGCGGAAGGATCTATCCTATATATAGTGTCGACCAAACCGCCTTAAGTTTACTCAAAACGATAAGCTCTATCGCTCCCTAAGTTCCCATATTTTTCACAACTATCCTTATCCGGTCAACTTTGCCTTTTCCGCGAGTTTCCATTCCCGTGAGCCGGCTTAAATCTTTGCAAGATTCCCTAGTTCCCAGGCCATCCATCGGCCCACAGTCAAGTCGGTCCAACATTGTTCCATAGGCCCGATCCATTGTTCACCGATGCAACCTCATCCAACAGTTTCTACTTCACTGTCACTCTCACTATCATTATCACTACCACTCGGACTATCACTCGGACTGTCACATAGACTAAGTACAAAATCATCCCATTTTATCGAGAAACTTACATGCCTGCATCATCTACATGAAAGCTAAGGATTCCGTTTCTTCAACTCAAACATCTTTTCACTACTTCGGTAGTCTCGAACTCTCCATTCTCATTCGGATCCCCTTAGTCTATCAAACTCATGAACAATGTCCTTTTGTACCATGTTCCATACGGTGTATGTCCTGATACCGTCTTGATACTGTGCTGATACCGTCATGATGATCGTTCTGATA
>NC_025700.1:11506925-11511123 GCF_000633955.1 Camelina sativa
ATCTGTGCAAGATTCCCTAGTTCCCAGGCCATCCATCGGCCTACAGTCAAGTCGGTCCAACATTGTTCCATAGGCCCGATCCATTGTTCACCGATGCAACCTCATCCAACAGTTTCTACTTCACTGTCACTCTCACTATCATTATCACTACCACTCGGACTATCACTCGGACTGTCACATAGACTAAGTACAAAATCATCCCATTTTATCGAGAAACTTACATGCCTGCATCATCTACATGAAAGCTAAGGATTCCGTTTCTTCAACTCAAACATCTTTTCACTACTTCGGTAGTCTCGAACTCTCCATTCTCATTCGGATCCCCTTAGTCTATCAAACTCATGAACAATGTCCTTTTGTACCATGTTCCATACGGTGTATGTCCTGATACCGTCTTGATCCTGTGCTGATACCGTCATGATGATCGTTCTGATATCGTCCCATTAGCGTACCGCCATCGACCCTATGGACGAACGACTATCGACCCTCTGGTCGTACCGCTACCAACCTATTAGCATACCATTATCGACCCTCTGGCCGTACCGTTATCGACCCTTTGGTCATACCGCTATCGATCCGTTAGCGTACCGCTATTGACCCTCTGGTCGTACCTCTAACCCTTTGGTCGTACCGCTCTTGACCCGTTAGCGTACCGCTATCGACCCTCTGGTCGTATCGCTATCGACCCTTTAGTGTACCGCTATAGACCCTGGTATCATACCGCGACTCGTACAGCATATGTATCGCCAGTGCGGTGGAAGCGGGTCGTTACAGAACCCTTTTGTGGATACTTATCCACTGCAAATTTTCCCAGCTTGGGCAGTGTTTTGAACGGTGACTTGGAAGCGACCTTATACTTTTGAGTGGCGGCAGCCTTCTCTCGTTCCGCAACTATCCAGTTCGAAGCTCGGTGCAACGCGTCCTGGATAGTGGGGAATTGTTTAACAGTCAGTTCCTCTCGGAAGTGAGACTCGTGCCACAGTCCGCGAACAGCTTGCAATACCCGACATCTGCTTGATGGGGCTTGAGGTCAACTCGACTTGCTGTCAGCAAGAAGGTCTTCAGATGCGTGAAGCTTCCTTAATCGATTTCTAATAAATATATATGTGAACGCAAAATTAATTTTAAAGAAGTAGAAACCGAGTACTACTGATATCGAATCGAGAGAAAGAAGAAGAAGTCGATGATAGAAAGAAGAAGATAATTATGTGTCCACCTAGGAAAAAAAAACTGATGTGTATTAATTGTTTAAATTTGATTGGATATTGATTTTATGTGATGTGTCAACACCAACATGAATGTTAAAGCTGACGTGTCACACTATAAAGAAACTTATCCTAGTTTTATTGTATTGATTCATTGTATTTTATCGGATGATGGTCAATGTATCTAATTACAACAGTTCTCAATTCATAGTCCATCGAAACAAATTCAATCCTATAAATAGGAAACAAAATATATATTAAATTTAAAAATATATTACAAAAATGAAGTTTAGATCTCAAATCATAATTTTACCAGTAATTATATTAGATTTTGTAAACAAAATTAGAATAAAATTATTTAATAATTAGTTTATCCCGGCTTGTTATCGAGTTACTCAATAAAGTTAATTCAAATAATTTTCTACCCAAAATAAATGTAGTTATATTTTGGGAAAAATAAAAAACCTATAGAGGAATATAAGCCAATAGATCTAAGAGATTTTCTAAAAACGCAATTACATAAACTCATAATGAATATTGTTGAACGTTTTTTGTAGCTCAATGTAACCCCTTAATTATATAAATGTATCTCTTAGCAACGGCTCTCAATTTATAAATCATCAATCATAATCAACGCTATAAATAAGAAACTAGACTAACCATGTGAATATAAAACAAACACAACACGACTAATAACAAAAAAAACGACTATGAAAAATTCATCGAAAGCACTCGTCGTTCTCTCTATAATATTTTGCTATGTCATCAGTCCATGTGATGGATTCAACCCGTTTGCTAAAACCGCTGTCTCTATCACCAACAATATCATGCCGCAAACAATCCTGAAAATAAGCTGTAGATCTAAAAATGATGATCTAGGTAAGCATGTGTTGCAGCGAGGATAAAGATTTCAATGGAAGTTTAGACCAAACTGGTTTAGAAATACATTGTTCTTCTGCAGGTTTGCTTGGAATAATCAAGTTAAATGGTTTAATGTATATACAGCTGAGAGAGATCAAGGTCATTGTTATGAATGTAATTGGTCTATCATGGCTGACCGTCTATGTATATCAGGAAACTTCGACAAAAAGTTTAATAGGTGTTATCAATGGAATTAAAAGAAAAAAAACTATTTGTAACAATCTCAGGTAATCATATTCATTGATATTAAACTTTTTTAAAAATTAATATGATTTGGTATTTCAACATCATTATTTAATATTTTTTTACAATATTTATATATTACATAACTATGAACTTTAAATAGATTAGATGAATTATAACCATGAAATTTTTTAAAAAACGGGAAAAAACATTCAGCTTTATTGGATTAAAAGACAAACATGATCTCTCGACGGTACACAAATTTAATGCACTTACTAGTTATATACAAAGTCTTCTTACTTTCCTACCATGGGGTTACATTTAAAGATATATGTCGGTATATATATCTATTTTTGGGAAAAGATTTTCTATTTTTCCCGAGCTTCTTTAGAAGTTAGACATTTGAAAGGTAACAACCCTTTAGGTTAAAACATAAGGTTTGAATTTGATGACTAAATTTGGCCAAGGGAAGGGGGGAAGGCATTTTACCCTCCTTCTAAACATATGCATAGACTTTTTCGTATAAAAAACACTAGATATTTCATTTTAAACATCAAAAAATATATTGAGAATTAGTTATAAATAATATATCATTTTTCAAAAATACACATTTTTCCGAAATATATATATATTTTTTGCCATTTTCAATTTTGTCTTCCTTTAATTTTTAATAGCCATTTTACCATTAAATGAAATATTTTAATCAATAGATTAAAAACAAAATTTTTCCACCAAAAATATTTCTGACATATTTTCCTGCCAAAAAAATTTTTGAAAAAAAATTTTCCGCCAAAATAAGTTTTGTCAAAAAAAATTTGACAAAACATTTCGACAAGACTTTTATAAGACTTTCCGTCAAAAAGAATTTACAAGACATTTATAATGTTTTTATAAAGTTTTAAACGACTTAAAAATATTTATAAGACATATATAAAGTTTATATATATATATAAATCTTATAAACCCTTATACAAACTTTATAAAAAACCTTATAAAATTTTTATAAAAACTTTACTCTCTAACATTCCGATTTTGAATTGACTTGGTCCTCGTATGAGCCTTCACTTTGGAAACCCATCTTCGAGCTCCCTTTGTCATCCTCATCCACTTTGATTCTTCTGAGTTCTCCGGAGGTCTGCGACTTTCTCGAACTCTTTCACAACTCCGCGAAACTGACAACTTGCGAGTCGGACCACCTTGATGTCGAACTCTTTTCGTTCTTTAGGCATAGCGGTTGACATGTGACTTTCTATGTTTGGAACACATGAAATAAAAATAAAATAAGGGCACAATAATATCCTGTGAGATCGGAGGTATACCACTCTGATCTGAGTGATTCAGGGAGCGGAGGAGTTAATCACCATTCAAGTTCCAAACTGATTTGTTATATTTAGAGATTGTTCTTGAGTAAAATACGCAAATGGTCTAGATATTATTGCCAGAAAATTGATCCGTCCCTACAAAAATATGCTTCTTAAGATTTCTACTAAGAGCTTTCAATGAAGAATCGATCTGTTCCATCAATCTCGCATATTATTTATTAATGACAGCTAACGGAATCTTGAATTCTTCCACGAACTCTGAGGTGGTTGTTGCGCTCCCGTCGATTTGGCCTGGTTTCTACCCACTTCCCCTGATCAGGCCGAACATCCTTTTTATTCCAGACCAAACCGTTTGCTCGAGAAGAGTCATATAATCGAAGTGATTTTCAGAACTGTCTCCCGATGTCTACAACATAAATCAGTTGTAGAATGTCATCGATCTTGCTTTGTTATACTGAGAGGAAGAAACCAGATTTTCTTCTTCATGAAGCCAACCCTATAAGAAAACTCTTTATTTCCATGCATGTATATTACCGGTTTCTTGATTTCTGCCACATATATCTTGAA
>NC_025700.1:11512286-11555624 GCF_000633955.1 Camelina sativa
CTTTGTTATGCCATCAACCGTTATAATAAATTATCTTAATTTCATCGATAATTTAGCCTACCAAACCGATAACTGAACCTAACTGAATGCGTACCGATTCTTTGATTTTAACCTAACCGGACATCTCAGATAAGTATTCTCATCATTTCTCGCATGCGATTTGGTTTTATAACGCTTTAGCTAAATTTTTTGTTCGAAAATATATATGTTTTCATCGTTTTTTGTTCATTTAGTAGGGTTTCGCTAGATTCGATGGGATCTAAGGGGATGATAGGGCGGCCCGGGAAAGGGTTGTTGTTAATGTCCACAGTGGAGTGCCGCCAAGATGTGCAGATGCTACGGAAACGTTTGAGTTCGACAACGGAGAACAATCGAACGGAGAACAATCGAACGGCGATAGAGTTGAGGAGCTCCTCCGGTAAATTAGACCAATCTACTACCATTTCTCTCAAATCTGGTTGTTTCGGCTACTTTGGTTGTTTGTGTTGTGTGTGTTGTTTTGTGTTGTGTTGTGTTGTGTGAGTCACATATATATACATTTAAATAAAGACCTAAAAAGATTTCGAATCTCATTTAGGCTCCTTGCCTTTTTAACTTTTCAAGAAATACTAAAATATATAACCAACAATAAGTCATTTCCATAATTGAAAATTGAATACATTGAATCTAAATGTAAAATATTGCACAGAAATTGCTGAGTATTATTTTCTCATTTTCTATTCAGATTTTATAGCATTAATGACTCTTTTTTTTTGTCAAACCATTAATGGCTTTTATGTGGATTGTCTTTTTTGTCTTAAAAAATATAATTGGCTTTATAAAAAGTTTTTTTTGTCTGGTGAGTAAACAAAATTGATGTTTAAGTTATTATTATCCATAAAAAATTAACTCTTAGGTTTATATATATTGTAATGAAATTTAATAGCTAGTAATTTTCAAAAAAACTTTTTAGTAGAGTTTCAAAAAGTAAATAATGCCCAGTCAGAAAATAAGGGGTGTGCAACCCCTATTAAGAGGAAGACACACGAAATCAGCTGTGATTGAGTTTGAGACAACGAAATCAGAGGAAGATTCAGAAAGTGTTTTCAGGTTGAGAATAATGGAGGAGGAACTTATCAAATACATAGATTTGTTTTACCAATAGTCAATGTAAAGTATATACATAGCTCAATTGGTAAAGACTCTCTGACAAAAGTCTAGAGGTCGCCGGTTCGAGGGACGACGCTTGGAAGGGTACCATATAAAATGCTCTAGTCTCTGGCCTGAGGGGATGTACGGGTCTAGGCCCGGAACCTCTTAGTAATTCAAAAAAAAAATGTAAAGTATACAAGAGACTAGTCATCATAAATTCATGTAACTAATTAAATTTTGGTCATCCAGCAAAATCTATGAAAATGATACTCTTAGATCACACTTTTATTTTATTTCAGCCACATTTTTAGGGTTCTTTTATTTTAGTTATCACTGTTGCAACGGGCAATACATCACCAATTTGTAGATTTTATTTCATCCAAAATATGTAAGTATCACCAATGACCAATGTCGAAAACACCAATAACACCACCACTTTTGTTCGAGCAAAGTACGGCAAATTTACCGTAAATTACTCACTTTTATGAAATGGGGAAAACATCCTATTTCCCCATGAGAAATTGAGAACTATGATATCGTACCAGATAGAGCCCAAACTTTACCCTCGTCCTAGATGGCTTTCCTGAAATTCCTCCCAACCTATATACCCATATATCTTGATCTTATCGGTTGAAAGAGTAAACCGATAGAAAACCATTCATACCAAATACAAAACCAAAATTAAAACCCGAGTGATGTTTATAACCTGACCCGGGGTAATATGTCCATAACACAAGTAAAATACCCAATTCCTCAAATCAAATCCCAAAATCCTAAAATAAAGAACCCTAAAAGAAAAAAATTCTGAAATAGATCTCTGCTACCATGAGCAATGTTTCTGGAGCTTCGAGTGGTTCATCAAATGTCCGACAAAGTGGTTTCGTCGTTGGTGTGCCTAAGACATGTTGGTGTGGGGAACAAATCGTGGCAAAGAATACCAAATCCGAGCCTAATTCTTGTTGGCGATACTTTCGATGTCGAGAAGCAGCAGGAGAGAAGGTAGTATGTTATGCTTTGTTTGAGATCGATTCTCATCAATTCTCATTGTTTTGTATGATATAATGTAGCTTGCGAACGATAACCACACCTTTAAGTGGGTGGATGAGGCACAGTTGGACGAGGTCACAACATTGGGTGTTCAAATGGACATACTAAAAGAAGAGATGAAAGAGCTTTCAATAGAGGCATTGCAAGACCAGAAGATGAAATTTGAGAAGATGCAAATGGAGTTCAAAAAAGAGCTACTTGAGAGGGTCTAGAAGTTTTGTTGGAAGCAAAAACTGAATTGCAATGTAAGATGAATAAGATCATAATTGTTTGTGTTTTCGGTTTTATGATCATGTTTGCCTTGTTTAAGCTAGTATGATGAGTTATTGTAAACTATTGTTTGGTTGTGTGCTCTGTTTTATGCTCTTGTTTGTCAAATTCTCTTGTTGGTGTTGCGACTCCAATTAATAAGATAAGCCATTCTACATCTCATAAAAGGCAGAACATGATGAACACATGTTGTGAAAAACAAGCAGAATGACAAGGTTTTGAAATCATGTTCTCAACATGATCACAGACCAAAAAACATAACCCTACTAGTCTCTTAGACCAAAATACAGACCCAACTATTCTCTTAGAACATAAAACAGTCCCCTACTAGTCTAATATTCAATGTTCAACTTGTGAAAGTCCCCCACCACCTTGTGAAAGTCCTCCACCACCTTGAGATAGTCCTCCACCACCCTGAACAACTTCTCCAACACCAGATTGAGAAAGTCCACCACCTTGAACAACTTCTCCTCCACAACCTTGAAAAGCCTGAAAGAACGCAAAAATACAAGTGAGAACAAGAAACCGATTATAGCAAATATAATGACAATATAATACAGAACCGATTATAACAAACTAACCTATCGCAATGGTGAAATAGATAATATCTTCTATCTCATGGAAATACAAAACTCAAATAACAATGTCGAGGGTATATAGGTTGGGAAGAATTTCAGGAAAGCTATCTGGGACGAGGGTAAAGTTTGGGCTCTATCTGGTACGATATCATAGTTCTCATCGGGAAATAGGACGTTTTCCCTATGAAATGGCCAAAAGTCTTACATTAACATGTTATTACACATAAATGAATTGAAAGATAAAAATGACGATTGAAACTACGAAAGCCCTTTATCCTTGTATCTCACTAAAAAGGTTTTTGAAGATATTAGATGATGCTTGGAATTAAAGAGAACTTACATTGAAACTTGTCTGATAAATAAAACTGAATTGACCCCTCGTCGACGATCTTGGTCTTCTTATGAAACCCTAGTCGGGCTGGGAAGCTATGGACAAAAGCATCAGCGTCACCTCCAATGTTGGCACGAAAGGCAAAGACGACGAGGCTCATTACCGTCCTCTTGCTCTCTCTACCGCTCCTCACCAGAATGACATCGTTTAGCTCTGCCCTATTTGTTTCGTTAGCTTTAATTACATTATTTCCTCCATACAGATAATATATTATTTTAATGTCTTTTCCATGTAAATGTAGTAATTAATAGGACCATATGAGATGAATACAATTTCTAACTTTACAATCACAATCACACACACATATATATAAGTGGTTCCTCTTTTCACATTACGTCTTAACTACGAAACAACTGCTCACGTGTCACCGTTTATCTCTTCTTGTATATACGCCTAAATGAAGAAGAAAAAGAAAATTAAACCTAACTTGACCGTAATATATAAATCAAACTGGTTTAAACTTTGTTTCAACCATAAACTTCCTCATCAAACACGAGTAGTATTTATTTATCACGACTGACTTCAATATATATATATAATTATAATGGTTTTACATCATATATATATATAATTATAATGGTTTTAAAAGCTCAATCGTAACCCTAAAAATAGTGATGTCAATGACAAAAAATTGTTTGAAGGATTTCTTTTTTGATAAAAACATTCAATAACGTTTCATATCTGAAGCGAGAAAAAAAACATTTTTCATTATATGTTTAATAATTAAATTAACTAATCTCGTAAAAGGAAGTAGAGGTGATATAACACAATCAAACAACGTTTTTAAAACAAAAAATTCTAAAAAATCTTCTCAGCGTTGATAGAAACCATTAAATATCAAAAGCCAACATTGATTAGATAAAACAAAACAAGTAACAATAATAATGGTATTCCAATACATTCTAATACAAGAAAGAATTTGATTTTAATCTACAATAATAAAACTATCAACACATAATAACAAAAACCTAAAACCAAAAATATTACCAATGAACATTGTTAAAAATTATATTAATAATGATTATTTTAATTACAAACACATATAAAAAGACTATCCAAAAATATTAAAAATAAAAAAAAAATATAAAACATTTCCGCGATGCCGGTAATATCTTTAGGTTAATTATNTAAAAAAAAAAAAATAAAATATAAAACATTTCCGCGATGCCGGTAATATCTTTAGGTTAATTATAAAATTGATTAATGTTAAGATTTAGCTATTTTGCCCCCTTTTGCTTTTATCTCGATTCGGGATCTTTCCCTCTAAGGCTCTAATGTTTAAGTTAATTAATTAGTTACTTAATAATAAGATTCATGGAGTATGGTTTATAGCTTGATGACAATGGCACAATATCCCAAATCTTCGTAATTGTATCTCTTAAGAATATCTAGGCAGCTGCAACTCAAATCAGCTTTGATTTTGCTTTAACTGTTTACTGAGAGCGAGAGGACGAAAACAGATTGCCTTGTTCATGAAGAAAACCCCTCTAAGAAGCTCTTTATTTCCATATATTTAGGTCTCTTGATTTCTCCCACATATTTCATGAACTGGTCTCTGAAGTAAACCTGTTATAACATTCAAAAGAAAGTCTTCAAGAAGTCGGTAAATATTTGTTTTTGATTAATCAGTTTTAACAGGTTTAGGTTGAAAGAGATTCCAGAAAGGCAAAAAAGTTCTCCAGAAATGAACAGATTGGCTTACTGGTTACACTCTCCTAGACAATTTGTAATGGCTGCGGATTCGATTCTTGGAAAATGTCAAAGAGCTCACATTACTCAGCTACACTTGTTGTAAGGACAAAGGTTTTTTTTTATGAATAAAATTTACATTCATTCAAAAAAAAAAAAAAAAAGGTTCTCTAGAGTTGGAAGTTGTATACGTGTTGTTGTATTCATCTCGATTATTAATGAACATCATGAAATGGATTTGTTTTGTTTATAAAAAGTTTTGGATCGAAAAATTTATACGTTTGTGAAAGAAGTTCTTTCATCTCAGATGTTTCCTCTGCAAGAGGTTTATGTCATGTAAGCTGCAAATCTAGAAAATGCCCTGCACATTTGCTAATGGAAGCGGCATATATTATTCAAGGGCGACACTCATTCTCAAATGGTAAAGTATGGTATGTTAGATAATTTCGTTCTGCCAGTTCATCTTTTTGTTGTATCCGTATCCGTACTGTGCTCGTCAATCTTCTAATGCGGTCTTAAAATATGTCAATGCTTCGTGTGTAAGAAGAAAGATATTTTAGTTGTTCTTATAATATGACATTGCATTGCTTTGTCTATAACGATGAAAAGTAAACTTTATTATTATTATTAGAGATGATTGGTACTTTTAATTATAAAGAAAGTAGCTTTGACTTCCTAAACAAGTTGCAGAGAAAGCTAGGAGAAAGCATTTGGAAATAGCTCTTGGAAGAGTTTGATGTGATGATACTTCCATTATCATTGTCTAGCTTGAACACCTTAGTCCATAACTTCTCGGTGAAGTAAATAGAGTTTTGAAGGCATCCGTGAAACTCATGAGCTAAAACCGAGAAACAAGTATCGGGAGACATCATAAATGCTTTGTCTCCCAATGTCTTAACTTCTACCCATTTTGATAACTCCTCATCCATCTTGTAAACCTTGAAACCGACCGTCATGGAATAGTTCAATTTAAACCCATCTTTTCTCTTTTGGGGATTCTCTTTGGGGATGCGCTCGACAACGTAAAGCTCTCTACAACCTTCCACAAATCTCATGTCTCCCCAACAGCCATTAGTGATAGTTTCATTGACAGAAGCGCTTAGGAACCTAGAGATTTGAAGATCGGAACTAATACACCAAACAATGCCTTGTGAATCCAAAACGTAAGTTACCCCTTTGTGAACTATAATGTCAGAGAAGTGATCACCCATTTGGTCGAGTCTCCTCAAGACATTACCATTCCAGTAGGTTATATATCCATCCCAACGGATACCAAGAACTCCATGATGGTGATCTTCTCCTTCCTTGACTTTGACATGAGCACTTCTTTGGAATCCAGGAGCTGTTACTCTTGCCTTGGCTTTGGTAAGAACAACATAGGCTTCTTGAATCTTGGAGACAGTGACCTTCAAAAGATTGAGGCTCTTGGAGTAACAGCGCAACGGATAACGCGAGAGAGGGTAAACGGGACAGATTCTCCTGGAGTTGATGATATCCACATCAGATTTGATTATCCAGCCTTTGCTCGGGGAGGAGGAAAGAGTGACTCGGAAGAAGGCTACGTTTGAGAGGACCGCACCGGGATTGCATCGGTAGACCACGTCGTGTAGTAGGGTTTCGCTAGGTTCGATGGGATTGAAGTGGATGACAGGGCGGCCCAGGAAAGTGTTCTTGTCAATGTCCACAGTGGAGCGCCGCCAAGATGTTTGTGTTCGACAACGGAGAACAATCGAACGGCGATAGAGTTGAGGAGCTCCTCCGGTAAATTAGACCAATCTACTACCATTTCTCTCAAATCTGGTTGTTTCGGCTACTTTGGTTGTTTGTGTTGCGTTGTTGAAACATGTTCTTTTGTATGTGTGATGATGATGAATGATGGTACAGATGATGGATGAACAAGTGGATGCAAGGTGTTTCAATTACCCTTATGTTGTTGCAGCATAAAGGATATCAATCCATAATGGATGTGATGCAAGCAATTAGGATGTGGATACTTATCTAAGTTAAGCCAAATGTGATGAATGTTTTTATCTAGCAACTAATGATGATGAAATGCAGATTGCAGAGTGGTTGGTCGAGTTGGAGTGCAGATGCAAAATAGAGACAAGACAACAATGGAAACAGAGTAAGACTAAAGTAAATCAAACTAGAAACTAATAATAAAGCTTGAAATAGAGAATCAACAGTTAAAGAAAGGTCCTGAGGATGGATTCATCGGCTGGGCTTAAGCAATGGTTATCTAGTTTGACCAACAAACCTCAATCAACAATGAGCTAATCTCTAGACAGTGATCTTCCAAGACTTGTTACTCCATTCTCATGGTAATAACAACATAGACTTCTTGCCTTGGCTTTGGTAAGAACAACATAGACTTCTTGAA
The DNA here is from genome assembly GCF_000633955.1 of Camelina sativa. Classification (NCBI taxonomy): domain Eukaryota; kingdom Viridiplantae; phylum Streptophyta; class Magnoliopsida; order Brassicales; family Brassicaceae; genus Camelina; species Camelina sativa. The sequence goes on from NC_025700.1 coordinate 11,519,773, forward strand.
TCTCGGAGACAGTGACCTTCAAAAGATCGAGGCTCTTGGAGTAACAGGGCAACGGATAACGTGAGAGAGGGTCAACGGGACGGATTCTCCTGGAGTTGATGATGTCCACAACGGATTTGATTATCCAGCCTTAGCTCGGGGAGGAGGAAAGAGTGACTCGGAAGAAGGCTACGTATGAGAGGACCGCACCGGGATTGCATCGGTAGACCACGTCGTGTAGTAGGGTTTCGCTAGGTTCGATGGGATTGAAGTGGATGACAGGGCCGACCCAGGAAAGGGTTGTTGTTAATGTCCACAGTGGAGCGCCGCCAAGATGTGCAGTTGCTACGGAAGCGTTTGAGTTCGACAACGGAGAACAATCGAACGGCGATAGAGTTGAGGAGCTCCTCCGGTAAATTAGACCAATCTACTACCATTTCGGCTACTTTGGTTGTTTGTGTTGCGTTGTTGAAACATGTTCTTTTGTATGTGTGATGATGATGAATGATGGTAGAGATGATGGATGAACAGGTGGATGCAAGGTGTTTCAATTACCCTTATGTTGTTGCAGCATAAAGGATATCAATCCATAATGGATGTGATGCAAGCAATTAGGATGTGGATACTTATCTAAGTTAAGCCAAATGTGATGAATGTTTTTATCTAGCAACTAATGATGATGAAATGCAGAATGTAAAGATGCTAAAATAGGAAGCTCTGGATTGAGCTTGAACAGACACTCGATCGGATGCTTGATCGAGTGGTTGGTCGAGTTGGAGTGCGGATGCAAAACAGAGACAGGACAACAATGGAAACAGAGTAAGACTAAAGTAAATCAAACTAGAAACTAATAATAAAGCTTGAAATAGAGAATCAACAGTCAAAGAAAGGTCCTGAGGATGGATTCATCGGCTGGGCTTAAGCAATGGTTATCTAGTTTGACCAACAAACCTCAATCAACAATGAGCTAATCTCTAGACAGTGATCTTCCAAGACTTGTTACTCCATTCTCATGGTAATAACAATGGAGCTTAGATACTCATAGACTAGCTCTCACTAGCTATTACATATAAAAGCAGACATTAAAACCCAGATCACTATTGTCAAAAATCAAACAAAACATCTAATCTCTTAGCATGCTTCATGATAATCTCTAGTATTAGCCTTATCTATCAACTTAGACATTGGTGTGATGCTAAGAAGTTTAAGATCTGTTCTTACCTTCTCAGTATAAGAACAGCATAGAGCTTATCTAATCTAGAAGAGATCTATAACAATAAAGCTTGATCAATCTAAAAGCCCATAACTTTTACCCAGCCTAATCCATCCTTAAGATCCTAAGCCACTACTCACAATCACTAAACATGATGAACAAAATCATAAACCCATAAATCATTGAAACTTGCCTGATTAGAAAGATGAGATAGAGATCTACAATATTGAAGAAGAAATCAAACTCAAATACTCAATACTTAGAAAGTTATGAAACAAACAAGCATCAAAAGATTCTTGGTTTTTGGTACAAAAGTGGCTAAAGATCTTAACATAAAGAAAGGAAAAAGTATATAATCCCAAAAGGGTAAAATACTAGGTTCTAGATATTATTTTTGACTCTCTCTGACTTGTGGGCGGCCATGAGGTACAAGTGACTTATATAGGAGAGAGGGGAAGCCCTAAAATGGCTAGAAGACAAAATAGCCAGGCAGCTCGATCAACTCGACTAGGTGCGGTCGAGTACATGGTCGAGTGGTCTCCTCTTCTGCTTCTTCCAACCGATCGAGTCCCTCCTAGCACACGGTCGAGTGGACTCGCAGACTTGGTTCCCTCTGCTATATCTCCTTGATCCTCTTCACTTGGTAGCTCAAATCCTTCTCAGCATCCTTCCATACTCTTTAGGATCCAAAATCACCTGTTTATGCAAGAAACTATGCAAATGCAATGCAAATCTACTCTAATGCATAAACAGTCCTAAAGCTACTCAATAATGGCCAAACTAGATATTAAAACATGTAAAAGATGTGAATATACTAAGGTGAAGCAGGGTAAAATATATGAACATCAGTTGTGTTGTGAGAGTCACATATATATACATTTAAATAAAACCTAAAAAGATTTTGAATCTCATTTAGGCTCCTTGCCTTTTTATCTTTTCAAGAAATACTAAAATATATAACCAAAAATAAGTCATTTCCATAAATGAAAATTGAATACATTGAATCTAAATGTAAAATATTGCACCTAAATTGCTGAGTATTATTTTCTCATTTTCTATTCAGATTTTATACGAGTAATGACTCTTTTTTTTTGTCAAACCATTAATGGCTTTCATGTGGATTGTCTTTTTTCTAAAAAAATATAATTGGCTTTATACAAAGTTTTTTTTTCTGGTGAGTAAACAAAATTGATTTTTAAGTTATTATTATTCCATAAAAATTGACTCTTAGGTTTATATATATTGTAATGGAATTTAATAGATAGTAACCTAAGAGTCAATTTTTATGGAATAATAATAACTTAAAAATCAATTTGAGTTTGACGACGGAGAACAATCGAACGGCGATAGAGTTGAGGAGCTCCTCCGGTAAGTTAGACCAATCTACTTCCATTTCTCTCGAATCTGGTTGTTTCGACTACTTTGGTTGTTTGTGTTGTGACTTGTGAGTTACATACATATTATTATTATTTCTGAAGTACATTTTGGTTTATGCCCTTCAAGTTTTACTTATTTAATATGTTTTATTTACAACATTAACCCCTAACAATTTTCCTAAAATAACATTTCGTAGAAAATCAATTAATGGAACTATTTAAATCTACCTAATGTGATACGTTTATTGCCATAAATAGTAGGACAACATCTATACATTTCGATTTTTCCACAAACAACTCTACACATTAAATTATTAATCCCATAAAAATCTTCAAATCTATTTTAATAGATCTTTAGTGAAAAAATTTATTAGTTTTCTTACATTATCTCGGCTTAATTAATAGTTTCCATTTAATATTTTATACATTTATTGAAGAAATATACATCATATTAGCTTAAAATCGAGAATAGAAACAAACAATATCTCCAATTTCTTAAACAAGGATAACCAAAAGAACGAGTAAATGCTAACAATAAAACGTGCAATCAAAATAAAATCTTTGTGTTAAAAACTTAAAATAGTTATATCAAAAAAACATTGTTCGACGAATGATTCTACAAATATGACTATCACATTTAAAACATATATATATATATATATATTTAGCACATTTTAGTTTGCAAAAAGATTTGATCACCACAATGCGTATATTAATTTTCATATACATTAAACACATAAAATAACTATTACTTCTCACATATCTCTATATTATTCTACATAAAAAACACAATCAAGCGGTGTACCACGGGTCAAAACTTAGATAACATAGTAATATCTATATTAAAAACAAAAAAAAACTTAATCATTTTATTTAAAATCATATATGAACATTAAAATCGTTCGCAAATTCAATAAATAGTTATAGGTATATAATTTTAAAATTAATAAAACAACAGCAAAGTAACAAACAAATATAATATATGTATTTTAAATGTTTAAAAATTAAAAAATATAGTCCCTCGGTGTACAGCGTGTTAAATCCTAGTATACATTTAAATAAAAACCTAAAAAGATTTCAAATCTCATTTAGGCTCCTTGCCTTTTTAACTTTTCAAGAGATATTAAAATATATAAGCATAAATAAGTTAGTACACCTTAATTGCTGAGTATTATTTTCTCATTTTCAATTCAGATTTTATACCAGTAATGACTTTTTTTTTTGTCAAACCATTGATAGCTTTTTTGTGGATTGACTTTTTTTGTTCTTAAAAAAATAATTGGCTTGATAAAAAGTTTTTTGTGTGTTGAGTAAAGAAAATTGATTTTTAAGTTATTATTATTCCATAATAATTGACACTTTATGTTTTTATATATTGTAATGAAATTTAATAAATAGTAATTTTCAAAGAACTGTAGTAGAGTTTCAAAAAGTAAATAATGTGCAGTCAGAAAATAAGGGGTGTGCAACCCCTATTAAGAGGAAGACATACGAAATCAGCTATGATCTAGAAAGTGTTTTGAGGAACTTATCATATACATAGATAGTCAATGTAAACTATACAAGAGACTAGTCATCATGAATTCGTGTAACTAATTAAATTTTGATCATCCAACAAAATTTAAGAAACTGATACTTTTATGATCACACTTTTATTTTATTTTATCCACATTTTAAGGTTCTTTTGTTTTAGTTATCACGGTTGCAATGGGCAATAACACCACTAATTTGTAATGTCCAACCAAAACACTACCACTTTTGTTCGACAAAGGATAAATTTACCGTAAATTACATACTTTTATGAAATGGCCAAAAATCTTACATTCACATGTTATTATACATAAATGAATTGAAAGATATAATGACGAGTGAAACTACGGAAGCTCTTTATCTTTATATCTTGTATATTTCACAAAATATTTTTTGAAGATATTAGATGATGTTTGAAATTTTTTTGAAGATATTAGATGATAATTTTTTTCTCCTTTTCACATTACGTGTTAACTACGAAACAAGTGCTCACGTGTCACCGTCTTGTAAACATGTGATTTTTTCACGTGCCGAGGACTTATGACTTATGACATGCCAAATTCGTTGAAAACAGCAAGACATATTCGGTCGAGGTTCTTGATCTGCTATAATCAACGAATGTGCAGACTTAACCGAGAATAATCCATTAGATGTTCCACCCCAAGCTAGTCTGTCTCTTGCACCAGTGACACTATCAATGACCACATCGGCCAAAGCCAAACATGTTTCCGCTGGAACATAAGATGATATGCTCTCCCAGACCCATCCTTCTCAATTGCGCCAAACATCTTTGGCTCGTATCCCTTCAACCCCGCTTGGAAGATCTGTTACCATTCTCTCAAACAAAGTTTCATTAAACTCGCACTTATCTGTCCAGAACCGAATGTTGCTACCATCACCAATAACCCATCTAGATCCTCTCAGGACCACCTCTTTAACCCCATAGCAATACATTTCCAAGTGGAGGAACTAGGCCTCTTTGCAGATAGCCAAACCTGATCTTGAACTCTACCAACCCTGTATTTACAGTGTACCACTCTCGACCATAGACTCGTGTGATCCTGTAAAACTCGCCACCCGACTTTGGCTAGTAAAGCCTTATTCATATCCTGAGACTTCCTGATCCCAAGTCCCCCCTTCTCCCGAGGCTAACAGACCTTCTCCCAGGAGACCAGATGTTGCTTCCTCTTCTCAGGTGTACTTCCCCAAAGGAAAGAACGAGAGATCTTATCAAGCTCATTCAGCATTGACTGCGGGATTCTAATAGTGCTCATTGTGTGGACAGGGATAGAAGCCAGAACCGATCGTGTCAAAGTTAACCTCCCCGCGAAGCTCAAAAACCTACCTCGCCAACCTAAAAGTCGTGAGCTCACCCTACCAAGAACTTCACCAAACGTCTCTTTATTGATTCGTTTTTGAAGAATAGGCATGCCTAGATACTTCCCCAAATCCGTTGTTGCTTTGATACCACTCTCATCACTGATCAGCTTCCCCAATTCTCGTGAAACATTATCAGAAAAGAATATCTCGTGAAACATTCCTTGGCGGCAATCGATCTATCCACCATTTGACAAAGACGCTCAAGGCACAAAACGAATAATTAGGGAGAGAGAGGATCTCCCTGACGAAGTCCTCGAGCTGGTTTAAACGCCTCTGTCTTCTCCCCATTCCATAAGATGGTCATCGAGGGATCAACAACACATGTCAAGATCCATTGAACCCATTTCTCCTCCAAACATGCAACTCTCAACGTGTCCTCAAGGAAGTCCCTTCGTATTCGATCATATGCTTTCTCCAAATCAAGCTTTAGGAGCATCCATCCTTTTCTATCCTTCTTTCTCCGCATCGAATGCACCGCCTCTTGCACAATAACAATGTTATCAATGCTCAAACGTCCTAGAATGAAGCTTGAATGTGCTGGACCGATCAAGTTACCAATCACCTGCTTCAACCGCAACACCATAGTCTTCGTAATGACTTTAAAAAGGATGTTACACAAACTAATGGGACGAAACTGGTTAATACAGTCTGACTGAGAAACCTTAGTGATAAGTACTACTAAAGCATCATTAGCTCCCTGAGGCAGGACCCCATTCTCAAAGAAGTGCAGAAGAAATCTCACCACCGATTCCCCCACCACATTCCAACAGTCTTGGTAGAGGTTGATACCCATCCGGACCTGGGGCCTTAAATTTACCCATGCTCTTAACTGCTTCCTCCTCCTCCATTAGTACAAAAGGTTCAGCCAACCGCAACCTCTCCTCCCTGGTTAGAGACACAAACCCTTCCCTTGGTAGCTGATCCACCTCCTGTGGGACAACAGCCATCGAGTAGAGTCGGGAGTAATAGGACACTGCAAGTTGTTCCAATTCTGATTGGTCGATATCCAAACATCCTCATCATTACGCAACATGTCCACCCGGTTATGACGTCGCCTTATAACCGTGTAAGTATGAAAGTACTTGGTGTTCCGATCTCCACAAGTAACCCATTTCTCCTGTGACTTCTGGAGCCAAAGGATTTCTTCCTGTTCTAGAACCTCCTCAAATTGCTGCATTAGTCTCTCCTCCTGTTGCAGCAAATCATCAGACGGAGAAAGATCCAAGACATCCTGAACAACCTTAAGCTGTCCCATCAAGTCATCCTTCCTCCTTTTAATATCCCCGAAAACTTCTTTATTCCACTTCTTAAGTTCTACTCATAAAACTTACAATGCTTCAGGAGTAGAGAGAGCACTCTTCCATGAGGCAGTTAGTAGCTCCTTAAAACTAGGATGCTTCAGCCAGGCTGCCTCAAAATGAAACGGTCTGCGTAAGGGGTTAACTGCAATTTCCGGAGACAATTGGAGATATATTGGTACATGGTCAGAAGCCAAATACGACAAATGTCTGACACACGCCTCCTGCCATTTGATCCTCGCGTGAGCATAACATAGTACTCGATTAAGTCGCTTGGCCACATAAGTCACTACACCCTTTCCTCGTCTCCAAGTGTATTGGCTACCACTAAAACCCATATCTATCAGTGATAGGTTGTTAATCCAGTCACTAAACAGCAATGAGTCCTGGGACAAACCACCACGACCCCCTGCTCGCTCATCTACACGCACAATCGTGTTGAAGTCCCCGCCTATCATTGTAGGACCGTCAAGTCGCTCTATCACCACCGTCAACTGATCCCACAAAACACTTCGTCTACTCAAAGTCGGTGCTGCATAGACAACTATGAGATTCATAACCTCTGTGCCTGAAGTGAGCTTCACCGCAATGAACTGTTCTGCTGCTTCCACAATCACCAGATCACCAATACCCGACCGCCAGAGCAACCATAATCCCCCACTCTGCCCTACCGCATCAACCCGAAAGGAATGATCGAAACCTAACCCTTGACAGATCCGACTAGCCCGATCTCCACCGATTCAATCCGTAACCTCTTCCCAAATAGTGATAACCCTTCTTCTCACTATGTTGGACCAAACACCAATCCCCTAGTGGGCCTGGACTGCAAATTTTTCTTAAACTTTGGCCCATTAATGTCAACATTCTTACTTCCCCCAGATCGCCTTAATTTCAGCCCAACACGCGGCCCACCCCACTTCATTCCCTGATTTCAAATTAAAACGCAGATTCGTCCCTTGTCCTCCATTACCTTCCACATTTAGATTATTTGAATCTGGCTCATTCTCCTTATTTGTCTCACCCGTCACAGCCACTTCCCTTATACTAGTGGATATTGTATCTTTAATCAAGGTCTGAAACCGATTCGAAGTATCCAATTTCGGATTTTCCATGATATCCCGCAAATTCCGTCTCAAAACACCGGTGAGTGGAACCACCACCGCTTCAGTCCCATGCTTTTTCGTCCCCGACGAACGTCGAGATCGGGTAATCATAGTAAACCATCCTCGTTTCTCTCCTGAGCCAGTGGTGTACTGCACTGCTCATTCACCAATTCCCAACCTACCGGTTTGTCCACGACAACGAGAGCCCTCTCTGTCACTGTAACATCCGCGAACCGAAATCCCGGTTTAGGGATTGCATCGGTCGATGCAAGGTTGTTTTCTGCGGACGAATTTAAGTGAAATATTGCGTTTTGGGCAAAGGAAAAAGGGGAAAAACCCTTAAGTCGTTTCTTTGGTCTCATTAGTTGTTTTGGCCGCTTTTGAGAGAAATAAAAGAGAGAAAGAGTGTTCTTGGAGTTCTTGGTGATTTTCTGTGGATTGGTGGCTTTTCTGGTGAGATCTGAGACTTAGGACGTTGTAGGAGCTTCCTAGGAGCGTGTTCTTGATTGTTTAAGGTTCAGAAAATTCTAGGCAAAGGTAAGTGCAGGACCATGGCTTATCTAAGCTAGAGATCTCTCTAATTTGCGTGTTATGTGTTGTTAGACTTATTAGATTGATATTTGGGACGTTAGGAAGCTTTCTTGTGGCTTGGGATCGAGTTTTTTGGTTGTAGGAACGACGATCCGGCGAGAAGCTTCGGGGAAAAACGATGCTTGGCATTGCATCGGTCAATGCACTTTGTGCGTCGGTCGATGCAAATGCGAGGAAGGCGCGTATAATCTAGGGTTTTCGTGCTATGTCGAGCATGCGTCGGTAGATGCAATGGGTGCATCGGTCGATGAAAGTTAAACTTGCATCGGTCGATGCAGATCTTGCGTCGGTCGATGCATGTTGGTGTGTGTCGATGCTGAGTCTTGGTTTGTTATTGTTGATTGCTGATTGTCTATTGATAGTTAGAGATGTCTCTATTGCTTGTGTGTATAGCCCAGTAGATGGGAGGATTGTCTTACTGAGTGTTTATAAAATACTCATGCATTGCAATTTGTGTTTGTGATGCAGGTAAAGGCAAAGTGTGATCGTGGAATCAAGACAATGAAGAGGGGGATGTTCTATCGGTTCACTTGGTTGTCTAGTTTCTGTAAGGTTGCTAGAGTTGAGTCCTAGAATGTTTTTTAGGATTGTTGGTTCTCTGGTTTATGTTGTTTGGATCATTAGTTTATGATTTGGAATTAATATTGGTATTGGATTATTTATTGGTTATTGGTATCTGTTATTTCCGCTGTTGGTTGTGTTTGTGGTTAGGTGGCTAGTGGGTATGGGACCACTAGTTGTAGTGTATTTATTATCATTATTTATTATTTATTATTTATTAATTAAAAAAAAAGGGTCAGTTCGTTTCAGTTTGGTATTAGAGCCCTTACGGTTCTAGGTTTGGGTTCACTAGGTTTCTGTTGTGATGTTTTGGATTGCATGTCTTGATTGATTATGTGAGTTAGTCAATTGTGTGTGGCACGGAATCCTAGAACATCCTCTTCGAGAATACAGTGTGATTCCACGGTGAGTTTATGTTTCCGTGTTATGATAATTGTGGGCTTAGCCTTTTGTTCATGGTAGTGAAGATGGTTAGAGAGGATGCTGTCGCTGGTCGTGGTCGAGGACGTGGACGTAGTCGAGGACGCGGACGTAGTCGTGGACGCGGACGTGGTCGTGGTAGGGGCAGAGTCCCAGTGGTTAGTGAGACCGAGGACCAGAGTGTGACAGCAGAGGGTGTTGGTGAGTCGCAGGGTGTCCAGGGGGATTCCGTGAGTGTGGCCGGAGGGGGCGGTGGTGATGCTCCAGTAGCCGGTGATGTTAGGGCACCAGATGCGGGTGTCCCAGTGGATGGACTCCCGGGTGTCGACCTTGCGGGTTTGCTGGCACAGTTGATAACACGGTTGCCGCCAGTGGCACCAGCTCAGGCTCAAGTAGTGCCATCAGTGGTGGCAGAGGAGCGGCAGCCAGTGGCTGCGGATGTGGGGGTCCATTCTCGTTATATCAGCATGCTGCCAGAGATGGGTTGTATTCGTACCGAGCGATTTTTGGGAGGTACAAATCCTACCGCTGCGGTGGCGTGGAGGACGAGTGTGGAACGTAACTTTCATACTTTGAGATGTCTTGAGGAGTTTTAGGTGGACATTAGGGTCCACCATTTGACTGGTGATGCTCAGTTGTGGTGAAGTTCTGTGGCAGCCATGAGAGTGCAGAGGGAGATGTCTTGGGCTGACTTCGTCTTGGAGTTCAACCGCAAGTATTTCTCTAGAGAGGCACTGGATAGGTTGGAGGTGCAGTTCCTTCAGCTAGCTCAGGGAACTCGGTCAGTGCGGGAGCTTGACTTGGAGTTCAGTCGACTTCTGAGGTGTGGGGATCGGGATATGGAGTCTTAGGAGGCTCAGATCATGAGGTTTTTGAGGGCCCTACGTGATGACTTAAGGGTTCACTGTAGAGGGCGGAGTTACGCTACGCGTGCAGAGCTGGTTGAGACTGCAGCAGGGATTGAGGAGGATATCCGGGCATAGTCAGTGGCAGTTAGCCCAGCGGTCCATCCTAGCAAGGCTCAGCATCAGGAAGGTTCAAGAGAGGGCGGCAAGCGTGCACAGGGAATCAAGAGGAGATGGGAGGCTACGCAGAGGCCGAGTGGTCCGAGTTGCTTCGGGTGTGGGGGCAATGATCACAAGGTTGCTAGCTGTCCTAATAGGAGTGCTCCGACGGTAGCAGATCGTGTGTGCTATCATTGCAGGGAGCCATGGCACATCAGGCCCTATTGTTCCAAGTTGCAGCCGATAGCATTGGCAGCGTTGCAGCAGGTGCAGCCGGGAGAGCAGCATGTGGCACAGATTGAGCAGGCGCCACGGGTTTACACGACTGCAGAGACTGGTTGAATTAGTGCCGGAGCGATCACAAGTATAATTTCTGGTACTTTGTCTTTGTGAATTCTTAGTAAATTCAGATTTTATGTTGTCCTGTGATAAAGTGTTAGGTTCTCAACACATGAGGTTTGTGTAGGGACCTTGTTGGTGAGAGGGTTTAAGTCTCATGTTATGTTTGATTTTGGAGCTACGCATAGCTTCATTACCCCGGAGTGTACAGAGAGTGCGGGTATCGTGGGAGATCCCGAAGAGCGTACAGGAGTTGTCAGAGTTGCTGGAGGCACATTTCTGAGGGTCACTGGTAGAGCGAGGGGTATTGATATTCAGATCGCGGGAGAGTTTTGGCCTGCGGATTTGCTTATCAGCCCAGTGGAGCTATATGACGTTATCTTGGGGATGGACTGGTTGCATTGGCATATGGTTCATCTGGATTGTCATCGGGGTAGAGTGGAGTTTGAGCGCTCAGGAGGGAAGTTGGTTTATCAGGGGATTAAACCGACTTCAGGGAGTCTCGTTATCTTGGCCATTCAGGTTGGGAAGATGATCGAGAAGGGCCGTGAGGCTTATTTGGTTACTATATCTATGCCAGAGTCAGTGGAGGAAGTCTACGGTTAGCGGTATTCAGGTTGTAGAGGAGTTTGAGGACGTTTTCAAGTCATTGCAGGTTACCACCTTCTCGGTCTGATCCTTTTACGATTGAAATGGAACCAGGGACGACACCGTTATCCAAGGCTCGTTACATGATGGCTCTAGTAGAGATGGCAGAGCTGAAGAAGCAGCTAGAGGATTTGTTGAGCAAGGGATTCATCCGTCCTAGGGTATCACTGTGGAGAGCGCCGGTGTTATTCGTTAAGAAGAAGGATGGGAGTTTCCGCTTGTGTAATGCTTACAGGGGTCTCAACCGCGTCACTGTGAAGATCGATGAGTTGTTGGATCAGTTGAGAGGTGCTACTTGGTTCTCCAAGATAGATCTGGCGTCGGGTTATCATCAGATCCCGATAGATGAGGCATATGTGAGGAACACTGCTTTCAGGGCGAGGTATGGGCATTATGAGTTTGTGGTGATGCCGTTTGGGTTGACTAACGTACTAGCTGCGTCTATGAGATTGATGAACAGCGTGTTCCAGGAGTTTTTGGACGTGTCTGTCATCATTTTCATCTACGACATCCTGGTTTATTCTGAGAGTCCTGAAGAGCATGCAGTGCATTTGAGGGCAGTTCTGGAAAAGTTGCGGGAGCAGAAGTTGTTTGCTAAGCTGAGCAAGTGTAGTTTCAGGCAGCGTGAGATGGGCTTTCTGGGTCATATTGTGTCTGCAGATGGGGTTTCTGTAGATCCGGAGATAATTCAGGCTATCAGGGATTGGCCTAGACCGCAGAATGCCACAGAGATCAGGAGTTTTCTCGGGTTGACAAGGTATTACAGGAGATTTGTGCAGGGGTTTGCGAGCAGAGCACGTCTGATGACTAAGTTGACGGGGAAGGATGCCCCTTTTGTCTGGTCACAGGAGTGTGAGGAGGGCTTTGGAAGCCTGAAGGAAATATTGAGTACTGCTTCATGTGGTTTATACAGATGCATCTAGAGTGGGTTTGGGATGTGTGTTGATNTTTCAAGTCATTGCAGGTTACCACCTTCTCGGTCTGATCCTTTTACGATTGAAATGGAACCAGGGACGACACCGTTATCCAAGGCTCGTTACATGATGGCTCTAGTAGAGATGGCAGAGCTGAAGAAGCAGCTAGAGGATTTGTTGAGCAAGGGATTCATCCGTCCTAGGGTATCACTGTGGAGAGCGCCGGTGTTATTCGTTAAGAAGAAGGATGGGAGTTTCCGCTTGTGTAATGCTTACAGGGGTCTCAACCGCGTCACTGTGAAGATCGATGAGTTGTTGGATCAGTTGAGAGGTGCTACTTGGTTCTCCAAGATAGATCTGGCGTCGGGTTATCATCAGATCCCGATAGATGAGGCATATGTGAGGAACACTGCTTTCAGGGCGAGGTATGGGCATTATGAGTTTGTGGTGATGCCGTTTGGGTTGACTAACGTACTAGCTGCGTCTATGAGATTGATGAACAGCGTGTTCCAGGAGTTTTTGGACGTGTCTGTCATCATTTTCATCTACGACATCCTGGTTTATTCTGAGAGTCCTGAAGAGCATGCAGTGCATTTGAGGGCAGTTCTGGAAAAGTTGCGGGAGCAGAAGTTGTTTGCTAAGCTGAGCAAGTGTAGTTTCAGGCAGCGTGAGATGGGCTTTCTGGGTCATATTGTGTCTGCAGATGGGGTTTCTGTAGATCCGGAGATAATTCAGGCTATCAGGGATTGGCCTAGACCGCAGAATGCCACAGAGATCAGGAGTTTTCTCGGGTTGACAAGGTATTACAGGAGATTTGTGCAGGGGTTTGCGAGCAGAGCACGTCTGATGACTAAGTTGACGGGGAAGGATGCCCCTTTTGTCTGGTCACAGGAGTGTGAGGAGGGCTTTGGAAGCCTGAAGGAAATATTGAGTACTGCTTCATGTGGTTTATACAGATGCATCTAGAGTGGGTTTGGGATGTGTGTTGATGCAGCATGGGAAGGTGATTGCCTATGCTTCGCGGCATTCGTGGAAGCATGAGGACAACTATCCTACCCATGAATTGGAGATGGGTGCTGTAGTTTTTGCCCTGAAGATTTGGAGATCTTATCTTTATGTTGCAAAGGTACAGGTTTTTACAGATCATAAGAGCCTNTGTGGAGAGCGCCGGTGTTATTCGTTAAGAAGAAGGATGGGAGTTTCCGCTTGTGTAATGCTTACAGGGGTCTCAACCGCGTCACTGTGAAGATCGATGAGTTGTTGGATCAGTTGAGAGGTGCTACTTGGTTCTCCAAGATAGATCTGGCGTCGGGTTATCATCAGATCCCGATAGATGAGGCATATGTGAGGAACACTGCTTTCAGGGCGAGGTATGGGCATTATGAGTTTGTGGTGATGCCGTTTGGGTTGACTAACGTACTAGCTGCGTCTATGAGATTGATGAACAGCGTGTTCCAGGAGTTTTTGGACGTGTCTGTCATCATTTTCATCTACGACATCCTGGTTTATTCTGAGAGTCCTGAAGAGCATGCAGTGCATTTGAGGGCAGTTCTGGAAAAGTTGCGGGAGCAGAAGTTGTTTGCTAAGCTGAGCAAGTGTAGTTTCAGGCAGCGTGAGATGGGCTTTCTGGGTCATATTGTGTCTGCAGATGGGGTTTCTGTAGATCCGGAGATAATTCAGGCTATCAGGGATTGGCCTAGACCGCAGAATGCCACAGAGATCAGGAGTTTTCTCGGGTTGACAAGGTATTACAGGAGATTTGTGCAGGGGTTTGCGAGCAGAGCACGTCTGATGACTAAGTTGACGGGGAAGGATGCCCCTTTTGTCTGGTCACAGGAGTGTGAGGAGGGCTTTGGAAGCCTGAAGGAAATATTGAGTACTGCTTCATGTGGTTTATACAGATGCATCTAGAGTGGGTTTGGGATGTGTGTTGATGCAGCATGGGAAGGTGATTGCCTATGCTTCGCGGCATTCGTGGAAGCATGAGGACAACTATCCTACCCATGAATTGGAGATGGGTGCTGTAGTTTTTGCCCTGAAGATTTGGAGATCTTATCTTTATGTTGCAAAGGTACAGGTTTTTACAGATCATAAGAGCCTGAAGTATATATTCACTCAGTCCAAGCTGAACTTGAGGCAGAGGCCGTGGATGGAGCTGGGGGCGGATTATGATCTGGAGATTTCCTATCATCCTGGTAAGGCTAACTTGGTTGCAGATGCTTTGAGTCGGAANATGCTTACAGGGGTCTCAACCGCGTCACTGTGAAGATCGATGAGTTGTTGGATCAGTTGAGAGGTGCTACTTGGTTCTCCNAGGTTTTGGCTCAGGAGCAGAATATGGAGTCTCTGGTAGGGGAGATCAGTGCGTTGAGCTTGTGTCCGGTTTCTCAGGAGCCGTTGGGTTTGGTTGCAGCTAATAGAGCAGATTTGTTGAGCAGAGTGTGGTTGGCCCAGGAGTCGGATTTGGGGCTGGTGAATGCCTCAAAAGATGTTGATTCAGAGTATCAGNTAGCTGCGTCTATGAGATTGATGAACAGCGTGTTCCAGGAGTTTTTGGACGTGTCTGTCATCATTTTCATCTACGACATCCTGGTTTATTCTGAGAGTCCTGAAGAGCATGCAGTGCATTTGAGGGCAGTTCTGGAAAAGTTGCGGGAGCAGAAGTTGTTTGCTAAGCTGAGCAAGTGTAGTTTCAGGCAGCGTGAGATGGGCTTTCTGGGTCATATTGTGTCTGCAGATGGGGTTTCTGTAGATCCGGAGATAATTCAGGCTATCAGGGATTGGCCTAGACCGCAGAATGCCACAGAGATCAGGAGTTTTCTCGGGTTGACAAGGTATTACAGGAGATTTGTGCAGGGGTTTGCGAGCAGAGCACGTCTGATGACTAAGTTGACGGGGAAGGATGCCCCTTTTGTCTGGTCACAGGAGTGTGAGGAGGGCTTTGGAAGCCTGAAGGAAATATTGAGTACTGCTTCATGTGGTTTATACAGATGCATCTAGAGTGGGTTTGGGATGTGTGTTGATGCAGCATGGGAAGGTGATTGCCTATGCTTCGCGGCATTCGTGGAAGCATGAGGACAACTATCCTACCCATGAATTGGAGATGGGTGCTGTAGTTTTTGCCCTGAAGATTTGGAGATCTTATCTTTATGTTGCAAAGGTACAGGTTTTTACAGATCATAAGAGCCTGAAGTATATATTCACTCAGTCCAAGCTGAACTTGAGGCAGAGGCCGTGGATGGAGCTGGGGGCGGATTATGATCTGGAGATTTCCTATCATCCTGGTAAGGCTAACTTGGTTGCAGATGCTTTGAGTCGGAAGCGGGAGGTTTTGGCTCAGGAGCAGAATATGGAGTCTCTGGTAGGGGAGATCAGTGCGTTGAGCTTGTGTCCGGTTTCTCAGGAGCCGTTGGGTTTGGTTGCAGCTAATAGAGCAGATTTGTTGAGCAGAGTGTGGTTGGCCCAGGAGTCGGATTTGGGGCTGGTGAATGCCTCAAAAGATGTTGATTCAGAGTATCAGGTTTCGGCTAATGGTACTATTCTGGTGCATGGGTGGATCTGTGTGCCCAAGGATGAGGAGTTGAGGCAGGAGATTCTGAGGGACGCTCATGCTAGCATGTTCTCTATTCATCCAGGAGCGACTAAGATGTACCGAGATCTAAAGAGGTACTATCACTGGGTTGGCCAGAGTGGAAGTGGGATATGATTACTATGGACTTCGTGGTTGGTTTGCCAGTGTTCAGGACGTTTGATGCTATCTGGGTCATTGTGGACCGGTTGACTAAGTCGGCACATTTTCTGGCCATTAAGAAGACTGATGGAGCAGCGGTCTTGGCTAAGAAGTATGTGAAGGAGATAGTCAGGTTGCATGGGGTGCCAGCGGGTATTGTGTATGATAGGGATTCTAAGTTCACTTCGGTGATCTGGAGGGCATTTCAGGCAGAGATGGGCACTAAGGTGAATATGAGTACAGCTTATCATCCCCAGACAGATGGACAGTCAGAGAGGACGATCCAGACGTTGGAAGATTTGTTGAGGATGTGTGTGCCGGATTGGGGTGGCCATTGGGCAGATCATTTGAGCTTGGTAGAGTTTGCTTATAACAACAGTTACCAGGCGAGTATTGGCATGGCTCCTTATGAGGCTTTGTATGGGAGGTCGTGTCGTACACCGTTATGCTGGACTCATGTGGGGGGAGAGGAGCATGTACGGGGCAGATTTTGTTCAGGAGACTTCGGAGAAGATTCGGGTTCTCAAGCTGAACATGAAGGAAGCTCAGGATCACCAGAGGAGCTATGTCGATAGGAGGAGGAGAGATCTTGAGTTTCAGGTTGGAGATAGAGTGTGCCTCAAGATGGCCATGTTGCAGGGTCCGAATAGGTCATTGACTGAGACTAAGTTGAGTCCGAGGTATATGGGTCCGTTCAGAGTGTTTGAGCGAGTTGGACCAGTGGCATATAGACTGGAGTTACCTAAGGTTATGCGAGCATTCCATAAGGTTTTCCATGTGACTATATTGCGGAAGTGTCTTCGTGAGGATGATCAGTTGTTGGCTAAGATTCCTGAGGATCTTCAGCCTAACATGACCTTGGAGGCGAGACCAGTGAGGGTTCTCGGGAGGAGGATCAAGGAACTTTGGAAGAAGAATATTACTTTGATGAGAGTCATCATTAATTCGAAGCAGTAAACAGCTTTGTTTGTGTTTCTAGGGTATTGAGGAGCAGACTTGGGAGCCTGAGGCGAGGATGAAGGCAAGGTTCTAGAATTGTTATGAGAAGCAAGCCGCGACTTGAGCTTGCTTAGTCTGGTCCCATCTGTAATTCGTGGCTGGAGCGGGAATGGAGTATTCCAGTGAGGGGATATGTGGTTTTTAGGACATCGTGTTGTCTTACGCGAGCCACGGGAAGGAAACCTGGATAGNAAAGAGGTACTATCACTGGGTTGGCCAGAGTGGAAGTGGGATATGATTACTATGGACTTCGTGGTTGGTTTGCNTGGACTCAGCCGTGTTCAGAATTGTTTGCTCGCGACTCTTGGGGAACTTAGGTTCTCCTAGTATCCTCATATTGTAAGACTTTGTGGCTTGGGAGTATGGCTGGTATATCGGCTTCGGATGACGATCCGGAGGCGCGCTGTAGGGTGGCAACCCGAGAGACGAGTATTGGACTCCCTTATATATATTATGGCATGTGGGCTTAGGCCCGATGAGGAGCCAATATTATGGCATGCAGGCTTCGGTCTGGTGAGGAGCCAATAGAAACTCAAGGTTTAGGCCTGTGAGTAAAAAGGAGAGTCCAAAAGTCGAGAGCAAATAATGCCTGGAGCGTAAGTCTATCGCCTAGAGGTGACCTTCTGTAGATCGGTTGGAGGAGTGCAGGCCGTGGAGACAGTAGCACGGGAGTCCTTGGCTGAGTATTGTTCGAGATTCGAGGACGAATCTAAATTGGTGGGGGGGGAATTGTAACATACGCGAACCCTTAAGTCGTTTCTTTGGTCTCATTAGTTGTTTTGGCCGCTTTTGAGAGAAACAAAAGAGAGAAAGAGTGTTCTCGGAGTTCTTGGTGATTTTTTGTGGATTAGTGGCTTTTCTGGTGAGATCTGAGACTTAGGACGTTGTAGGAGCTTCCTAGGAGCGTGTTCTTGATTGTTTAAGGTTCAGAAACTTCTTGGCAAAGGTAAGTGCAGGACCATGGCTTATCTAAGCTAGAGATCTCTCTAATTTACGAGTTATGTGTTGTTAGACTTGTTAGATTGATATTTGGGACGTTAGGAAGCTTTCTTGTGGCTTGGGATCGATTTTTGTGGTTGTAGGAACGAAGATCTGGCGAGAAGCTTCGGGGAAAACGATGCTCGGCATTGCATCGTTCGATGCTCTTTGTGCGTCGGTCGATGCAAATGCGAGGACGACGCGTAAAATCTAGGATTTTCGTGCTATGTCGAGCATGCGTCGGTCGACGCAACCTCCATCTGGTGTCGGTCGATGCATGTTGGTGTCGGTCGATGTTGAGTCCTGGTTTGTTATTGTTGATTGTTGATTGTTTATTGATGGTTAGAGATGTCTCTATTGCTTGTGTGTATAGCCTAGTAGATGGGAGGATTGCCTTACTAATTGTTTATAAAATACTCATGCATTACAATTTGTGTTTGTGATGCAGGTAAAGGCAAAGTGTGTTCGTGGAATCAGGGCAATGAAGAGGGGGATGTTCTAGTGGTTCGCTTGGTTGTCTGGTTTATGTTAGGTTGCTAGAGTTGAGTCCTAGAATGTTGTTTAGGATTGTTGGTTCTCTGGTTTATGCTGTTTGGATCATTAGCCTACACCTTTTATTTAAAAAAAAAAGAAAAAAAAAAGAGAAGTGGGAAAAGGGAGAGGAAGGGAATCATATGAAGAAAGTTTTGGCTTGAAGAGAGTCTGCAAGCCATTGATCGATTTTCCTTGGTAAGATTTCACTTTTATTATTGCTTAATTTATGTAAAGAGATGACAATGGAGATTCTGGAAACTCTAAAGAATTGTGGGATCAAGGAGAGTTGATGACTCTCATGGTGGATTACAAATGGAAGTTGCTAATGTCAAGGCGATGAAGAGTGCAAAGACAATATCCCTAAAGATAAGTGAATTCCCAGTATTTTCAAAACCTCTTTTCCATGATTTAGTTTGATTATTTGCTTGAGGACAAGCAAAGACTAAGTCTGGGGAAGTTGATAACATCATTATTTTACCCATTTTAGGTACAGTTTTAGTATACATTTAGGATGAGTTTGATATGATTTCAAGGCTTTAATGTCCATTATCAAGTATTTTAGGTTTCAAGAAGGTTTTACAGGTTTTATAGCAAAAAGGACCAAAAGGCAACGAAAATACGTTTTAGGAAAGTTTCAGAGCTTTACAGTACGGGCAACGTTTGAAGAACTTCCAGAACTCACATTTCGACATACTTGGTGTCTATGGAAAGCTGAGAGAATCATCTTTCTCCGTCTTCACCACCGTTCTAGAAGCTTCCTACGCCGCCCCTTGCCATGCACTTAACAAGAGAAGACGTTTCTACCCTTACAAAACCCTAAACCTAGACAGAACCCTATAAATACTATTCTAAGCCCTAGGGTTTTGAGTGTGCAATCATTAGAGCAGCAAAGAGACACGACGAGAGGAGCAGCCGACGTCCAGACCTCTCCCTCGTCCCTCTCTTTGAAGCTTTGAGATCCACCAACTCTTTCTATTCTATTTGCTTTGTACTTTGTTTCTAAGGGAGAAGATCCTACAACTTTGTTTGACAATCATTGAAGTAATATCTAAAACCCTTTTCTCTATTTATTCTTTTATGTTTATGAATTGTTTAAACCTTGCTTTGATGATTCCCTTAAACATGCTAGAGTAGTTTTCTAGTTGGGTTTAAAGGGATAATCAAAGGGGGGAGATGATCTTAGTTTAGGTGGCAATTTTTAGGGTTTGTTAGATTTAAATCTGTTTATTCTATGCTTTAATTCTAAGTCTT
The DNA here is from genome assembly GCF_000633955.1 of Camelina sativa. NCBI lineage: Eukaryota > Viridiplantae > Streptophyta > Magnoliopsida > Brassicales > Brassicaceae > Camelina > Camelina sativa. The sequence goes on from NC_025700.1 coordinate 11,539,621, forward strand.
TACTTAATGCTTTAAGTTAGCCTCATGAACTAACTATGATCTAAAGTGTGTGTGCTTTGCCAAAAGCTTGCATGTGTGCTTGACCTAGCTTAGATGTGTGGGGAGACATAGGAAGCACATACCCCTTACCTATGGAATTCCACGGATTATAATCGAACCTGTTTTAAATGCTTTGATCTATGCGTCGTTGCCTGCGACAGTTGAGTAACGAATTGTAGTGATCTTAGACGGTTAGCTTGAGAACTTTAAGTTAACGGTTCATTAGTGTTTCGTAGTCCGAGTTTTAGATAAACAAACTAACCCTAAACTTTCCTAGATAGATAGATCATTGAACCCCTGCGATTCCCCTTGATGCCCAACGCTTGTTTTATTATTTTTACTTGCTTTTATTTACATTCATTTGCTTGCTACAACCGTGACAACCAAAACCCTATTTTTATTGAGTCCTAGCCTTACTTACCTCCGTCGGATTCCGTTGAACAACAACTCTCTCTCTCTGTGGGATCGATCCATAAATACTACTATCGATTAGCTGTGCACTTTCAGCAGTTGTGTGGTCTTTTTAAGGTAAAAGATTTGAAGTGAAAAACCACACACATCACTTCTCTTTTGGTTGTAGTTATTTTCGTGAATCACTTGTTAAGGTGAGTGCGTGACCATGAGCTTATCTAAGCGATTGGGTTGTATGACTTGTTCTGTGTGATGATTTGTAGGTGTGGTGAAAGTGTTATTGGTTGTTCTGTTTATTGGTTGGTTTGTTAAATTTTATTTGTAGTTGTACTCTTGATTTGCTTGTGTGTATAGCTCGTAGATGGGAGGATCGCCTGACTGGGTATTTCTGGTAATACTCACGCATCTCATTGTGTTTGTGGTACAGGTAGAGGCAAAGTGTGACTGTGGGATCATGGCAATGAAGAGGAGGATGTTCTAGGGACTTAGTTGCTATGTTTTGGTTTATGCTAGGTTTCTAGAATTGGAATGTTGGTGTTAGAACCATGGTTTAAGTTGCTAGTTTTTGGTTTATGGTTCTGGTTAATTATTGGTTTATTATTATTGTTATTTTCCACTGTTTATTTAGTGATTTGAGTTCTACATATCTAATAAATATTTTTGGGTGATTTATTTATTATTTATTATTTATTCTTATTATTTATTATTTATTAATTAAAAAAACGGGTTGGGTCGTTTCAATATTTTTAGTCTAACTTAAGATACACTAATCAATGTTAAATTGTTTTCTGAAATTTTTTTAAAACAGGTTGATGGTGTTCTTCACAGATTTAATAAGGAAAAACTAGAGAATCAAATAATCAATGCTGAAATTGTACCAAAACATGTAGGAGTTATCATTTTCAAAAATTACTTTGTCTAAGTTTATTTAGTATTAATTAAAATCTATTCTGATTAGTTTTTATATGAGAAGTTAAGAAGATTAAATTACTAACCTCTTATTTGTATGGAATGCCATTTGCTTGCAAATGCGTTTTTTGCCTTGATCCATACAGCTTAGCTTTTCGTCTAACTTATTAACATGACAAAAAAGAAACTGATTTTGTTATTCTTTTCCAATGAAAGAGAGTATATTTGACGGCAAAAAAAAGTGTATTAGAAAAAGTTCATGCAAATCATCTATTATCAAAATAGTTTTAACAAAATCGAGCTTCACTTTTATATTATGCCTAGAACCCATAATCAGATTTGCAAGATACATTATCTTGATGCTAATGCTAACTTTCCAGACTTTATAACTAAAAAGTTTGAATCTTAAATCACTTACTAGACTAGATCAATAATCATTAGAAAAGAGGAGTTGTGACTTGTGATGTGAAAAGAAGAAAAATCAAGATGTTGAAGTCACTGATTAGTTTCTCATAGTAATAGACAATTTAAAACACACTTGAATTCAAAACTTTTATAACACACACAAAAACGAGAAAATATTAAAATTGTAAAAACCTGATCAATGACTGATGAGCTATCGATTGGTTTATTGCAAGAACCTGAAAATCTTTCTGTAAAACAATAATAGTTACACATCTGAAAGAAATCTCGAAACCTAATCAAATAAAAATAAATATACAAATATAATTTAAAAATGAATTGTTACAACTTTTTTTTCTTGTTTGGACAAAGAATTGTTACAACTAACTCTCACCTTTTTTAAGTGGTGTTTTATCTGGAGATTGACTGATAGAGTAAGGATGAAGAATCGCATGCATCTTCACCAGTTGCTTTCAGAGAAATTTTCCCTTTCTAATTTTTGGTTCTGGACATTGATGGAAAAAAATAAAAAAAAGTATTTCTCGACAGAATTTTTTCTCTTGGGTCGTTTAAAACTCAGCAGTAATTTAAGTAATATAAATTACTGAAATGTTTTGTAGAATTCTTATTAAAAAACTCTAAACTATGCTTTTTTTTTCCAAACTCATTTTTTTAACCTATTTGGCACAAAATTAATTCAAAGCATGCATACTAATATCCCTAATTAAAATTGGACAACTAAAATTCCAAATAGAATTTTGCGACAAAAAAAAGGGATGAGATTTATTTAATTTTCCAATGAACTCTGCAGTTTTTTGTGTTACTTGCGAGCTTACGATAATAAACAAAATAATTAAATATAGTAGATAATTTTGTAGGTATATATTATCTAATATATAAGTTTAAAATCTTATAATAATTTGTAATAGATATGAAATAATTTGTACCAAATGCCCAACTGATATATGTTTGGGTTATAAATGTTATACCAAATCTCTTACTTATTTTTTAATCTGTTGGACTAAAATATATTATTTTAAATCGATAAATCTATACTACTAATTGGAAAGCACACTTAGTGATTAAAAAAAAACAATAAAACCAAAATGTCATACAATGCCCCTATGAAATAAAACAAAAAAGAACAAGGAAAAAATATTTAACAGCAAAGAGGTAAACATATTATAACCAAACTTGCGGATCTAAGTGTTTGGGGATTACCCAATTCGGATCTTGGATATACAAAATGAGTATCCAAACAGTGTTTCTTACGAAAAATGTAAGCAAATTCAAAAAAATAATTAGAAAGAAAGAATGTCTAATTAATCATAATAAATTCTGTATTACCGATAATGATATACAATACCTGCCATATCTACCCTGAAATCATGAGTTAGGCATAATGGTCCTAAATTATCTCGATCTTCAAAGCTAAATTCATTTCTGCTATTTGATTTTTAAATGAAACAAGAATATCTTACCTCTGCAATCAATCATTAAGTTCAACCGAAAATGAGAGTGTAGATAAGGAAAACATATATTAATCATTAATATAGAAAAAATCTCGAGAATATATGTAATAGAAACTAAGCAAACATTCGCAACTATTATTTATACAGATAAGGAAAACCATAATGTCAATTTCATGAAAGTTAATAATTTGATTTGCTTTTATATTGTGAGATATTTACGGAAACAACAAATCAACTTAATACAATTAAATAAAAACAAATCGTCATTTAGTTTAGATTTTCAATATTTCTTTAACGAAATTATAGTAACTAATTATGATTAGTATAGATGGAAAGAATAAAAAACACATAAATTATATATATGTAAAGTTGTAAACTAATTTACAGAAAATGTGTATTGTATATCCTACATCGACTAAATATTTTGGAATATGGTTGATAATCACTATAAATATATGACTAATATGTTTTGAGTACAAATGAACATGAAGTTTGATTTATCAGGTATCTAAATTTAACAGTTTAATTTGGTTCTATATTTGAGCATATTTAAACTTTTAAAAATAAACATAAAATAATATATTTACGTTTTTTTAAAAGTTTAAGATATTATAAATATTTAAATTTTTATAGAATGTTTAAATTATTATAAATATTTGAACTCCGTCGAAAGTTTAAAATATTATAATATATTGCTATCAAATATTTAAGTAATATTAATATTTTACTCTTAAAAATTTTAAAATATATAAAAAGTTTGAGTTAAACCCGTTAAAAGATATTGCTATCAAACTATAAATTAAATTGGGTTTTTTACAATTTTGCTGAGATTTGATATATCAAATATTAACTTCTAAATAATAACCTAAATATACCTAATCTCACTATAAATACAATGGTTTTTTAACTATTGAAATATCTCAGACTAAAATTTAACAAGCAACTTCTTCTCTTTTGACAACAAACCAAAATAAATAAAAACTCATTTTCTTACAAAACTACTATCCGATATTGCGGTGTGTCTATCCTTTTACAAAACTACTATCCGATATTGCGGAGTTTCTATTTTCTTACAAAACTACTATCCAATATTGCAGTGTGTCTGTTTTCGTGAAAAGGTACATTCTACAAACTATTTACTCTATTAGGATTTCCAATTTACTGTATAACTCCAAATATACAAATTAACACTATATAAATAAAGAAAATAAGTCAAAATAAAAAACTACATTACAAAAATGCAAATTACAAAAAAAAAACTAACTAAATATATAATCACGTGTTGTAGCACATGGTATCACCTAGATTCTTAATTACATTCCATATTTTAGATATTTATTTTAAACTTGCTCACCGATAATTTCTCTACTAACTCATCTCTAACCCTATGGACTTCTAAACCCATTATAAAACCCTACCATTTGCATAAATGGATGTGACAAAAAAAAAAAAAAACAGATCTCTCAACCTATAATAAAGAAGCCTGAATTTTATTTCTGCGACTTGAATGAAAATTCTCAAAACGTGTAGAATTTTCGTCGTATACATTTTTTTTTTTCAATGCGTCATATATCATCTACCAGTTCTAACAGTCAGATTTCTCAAGTATCGCAATCAAATTCATGTGGTTTTGTTCCTCTTCAATCTGATTTTTGTAGGGTTTAGTGAAACATAACAATCCTACCCCAAAGTAGAGGAGAACAATTCCACACTCTTTGAAGCCTTCACCTCTTTGAAGCCTTCATCAACTCTCCTCTGCATATACGTCAGAAAGTAGAAGTGGTGAGAAAAAGTAGACCTTAAATCTTATTTTAACGCACCTGATATTAAAGTAATGTATAATCTCTTTTTTTTTTTAAAACATTACAACATCTATGATGATACTATTTCAGGTAAGGATACATTATATGGTGCATCACGGGGTACCTGACTACTCCTATTTGATTCTCAGCAAAACAGACACCAAGAAAATAAGTTGAGAAGAAGTTTTGAAGGTGATTTTGCAAATACAACATTTTCGTAGTTTTTACATACACCACATTATTAACTTTTGACTAATAGTTTGAGTATTACACGACATTATCATCAAAGGCCTCATGATGATAAGAGATCTCTATATCATGAATAATCATAGATCCAACTCACTAGTAAAATTGTATTGTATAGTTACGAAACATTGTGTAGGTATAACACTTTTTGTGTAGCTTAATAAATTTTGTTACAATTTTGAGATAAAAAAAAATTGTAACTATTTGGTCGTCACTAAATTCTCCTTCCTAACAAATTGTCGCAAATTGCTACAAAATAGATACAAATTAATACGTGGCAAGTTGCTACTAGTTGCTACAAATATCTATAACTATTTGTTACAAATTGCATCAGAAATATGAGTAACATCTAGTTTCAAAAAGCCACAAAATTTCATAGCTAATTAACTCACAACAAGCTACACGGTTACTTGTCATAAACTTGTTACAAATTGGCATTGATATGATTGTAGCAGAGTAGTAACAATTAGCTTCGTATATTCCGTAAGGATTAGCTTCTATTAGCTATGAATATATGTAACACACTAGCTTCTATTAGCTACAATGCGGCAATTAATAAATATGTTACGAAATGTGACTTCTAACACAATAGCAACAAATAGCTTCGACTTATGTTAAACCTTAGTTTAAACAAATATATGGTCAATGTATTACAAAATCTGTTACAAGCTTAAACCAAAGAACTAATTAACACAACACCTAAAAGAATAAACAATTTAACTAAAATGTAAACCGGTCCAGCTCGTGATTCATAAGAAAAGAATTGGAATCACAGACCAGTATAGAGTTGTAAACATAGGAGGCAGTTAACATTAATCGTTTCTTCTTCTCGGTGCAAAAGAAGGTAGAGGATTATTATTTTATTACCATTTTTTCATACTTATGTTGCTCATACGCAGCATAGACTTCCTTCAATGTATTCTCCAAAACCAAGAACCTGTAGTGCCTTGAGAACATGCTCAGGGGCAATCTTCCGTATGTTCTCTTTGTTACAAACATCATTAGATTCTGAAAATACAAGATTTATACACCCTGCAAAAACGTTTAAGAACCACACAGGCACACAGTAATAAACCCACCAACTACACTAAGTGGAGCAAGTAAAATATATCATATGGGAGAAAATATATGATTGTTTTACCTACACAAGTTCACAACAATCAATAAGAAGATCGTGAGCATCTCTTGCAACACGAACATCTGGTGGTAACATCTCTTTTATGATTTTCGTCATTGTAGCTATAAACAATAAGAGAACAAAACATATTCTTAGCAAGATTACAGGACATGAAGTTTCTGATTGCTCATCAAGGCTATAATATTTTGGGTCTCTAAATTTGTAGCAATTTGCTACGATTTATCTTTGTTACTATTTGTTATTATATAGCTACGTTTAGTAACTAATTAGCTACAATTTTTATTAATTAAAATTTTGTCACTAATTTGTAACAAAATAATGTAGCTATATGATCAAATTTTACTAGTGACTGAAATATATTTAAATATGATTCAACTAAGTTCTTCTCACTCAAAGGACTTAGGCTGAGAAGAACCACCGTAACGGGTATGACAAAGCGTCATCACTAACCATAGATCCGATGAGATTATTTGGCAAAAGCAAAACAAAGTACAAAAATTATAGAAGAAACCGGAAGGAACTAGACTCCACCGGGTAAAGAAACAATAACCGGAAATCGGTATAAAGCCGATCAACAACGAACAAAGATAATTACCGGCCAAACCCCTTTTTCCCATCTTTATCTATTCACATATAATTACTGTATCTAGATTATTTTTTTTTAAAACATAATAAACCACTTTTTTGGCATTTCATTATAACTTGTGAAAAATTTACATTACATAGACAATAATACATTAAACAAAATAGTCAGTCATATTTCACTTTAAAAAATTTATTAGAAAAATTTAATTCAAATAAATATAACTTATTAGATGTATTTTATAAATATATATCTTTTAGCAAAGCTGAGCTTAATAAAAATACAATTAAAACACACATAATTGATAGGTATTTCTAATTAAACCAACATAAATTCAATAATAAATACTATTAATTTTCACAGAAAATACATAATTATAGTTCTTTCTAATTTAACCTCCATTTACACTGATATTCTTATACAAAAACCGAAAAAATGATATATAAATACTACAATATCATAAAATTAAATAAAAATAAATTTTATGGTATCAGATGGATTGTAAGAAAAACTATATTTTCATCTAAAATTAAAATAGTATAAGTTTTATATGAAATAATACCAAAAATAATATTTATTTTAATCCATTGCAGACCAATCATAGTGGACGGGTTTGACCCGCTTGACAACTATATTTAGGTCATCCGATTCAAGAAGTTCTAATGTGTTTTGGGTTGTTTTTTTTTTAATCCAGTTTGATAGTTCATGATTTTTATAGAAATTAATTTTGCTTATCACTAATCCGGTTCACACTCGATTTTGCTTCGTTATCGTGTCCATCTAAAGAGATTATTATTTCAAACATATGAAAATGGGTGAATTAGCTGTATAACCTAATAAAAAAAAACTATAGAAGAATATAGCCTACTATTTAAAATAATTAAGAAAATAACATAAAGGGTAATTAAAATTACCATTTTAGTGTTTGCTTGGTGATAGTGATGATAATGGGGTGGTGCTTGGCTGGAGGTAGGATAGTCGGAGGTGGGTATAGGTGGTGGCTGGAGGTGTGCGATGGTGGTGGCTGGAGGTGGAGTGGTGGTGGTGGCCAGAGGTAGGGCGGTGGTGATGGCCGGAGTTAGGGTGGTTGCTGGAAGTGAGGTGGTGGTTGTGGCCGGAGGTTGGCCAGAGGTTGGCCGGCGGTCGGCCAGAGGTTGGCCGGCGGTCGGCCAGAGGTTGGCCGGCGGTCGGCCAGAGGTTGGCCGGCGGTCGGCCAGAGGTTGATCGGCGGTCGGCCAGAGGTTGATCGGTGGTCGGCCAGAGGTGGTGGTGGTCGGAAGTCGGAAGTGGCCAAAGGTGGTGGAAGGTGGTGGTTAGACAAAAAGAAAAAAACAAAAAAACAATGAGGGCAAAAACTGTCATTAATACATAAATATAGAGAATATCATTGATTCATGGTTAGTATGGTTACTCTATGAAATATAGTTTTTTTGGGGTTATACAACCCAATTCCCCTATTAAAATTTGAGCAAACTAAACGACGTGCAGATCCAAATCTCCTACATATTTTTTTTATTTGTTGGACTAAAATATATATTCTCAAATAGGTATTAAAACCACAGTTACAAGATGAAAAAATATTTCATATGTGGGATGAAATGGGTTTTCTGTCCCGACCTTTCTGTTACTATTTGTTTTTTTTTTCATGTAGTGTTATTTACTTAATTGGTACGAATTCTGAATATAAATTTAATAAAATTATTAAAAAATACATTTACAAAAATATGTAATATAATGCATAAAGGATAATAAATTCAACTTTTAAAATTAACTCTGCACGTATGTGCGGGTCAGTCACTAGTTATTATTTAAACCACAGTTATGAATGAGAAAACATGATATAACATAAACGAATCTAATTATTATTTTTGTATAAACTAATTTAAAACAAATCTATTACTACAGTGGTACAAGTTTGGATTATGAATGTTGATTCCTAAAAAAATATGTTTACAAGTATTACCTCTCACGTATATAATATATTACATACATGATAGTAAGCTTAGTTTTTGAAATTAATTTCGCACGTACGGGCGGGTCCGATCTAGTATATATTTAAAAAATCTCCTCTGTTATATATTTATAGGAATATCTTTCTACTTATGATTTTTATCTCTTGATTACATTTTCATAAAATCTTTAAAATAAATTTTAAGAACTCTTACTTCAAATAGTGAGACAAAATAAAATTGACATTACAATAATTTACACTGGTTAAATCCTTATTATTATACAAGAATATTACATATTTAAATAAAATTTAAAAATATATATTACACAAATGATGTTTAGATCTCAACTAATAATTCTACCAGTAATTATATTAGATTTTGTAAACAGAAATTACAATAAAATTATTTAATAATTATTTTATTCCGGGTTGTTATGGAGTTACTCAATAAAATTAAATTCAAATGTTTTTGAAAAAATAAAAAGCCTATAGAGGAATATAAGCCAATAGATATAAGAGATTTTCTAAATATGCAATAACAAAAACTCATAATGAATATTATTGAACGTTTTTTTTAGCGCAATGTAACCCCTTAATTAAATAAATGTATCTCTTTGCAACGGTTCTCAATTTCTAGATCATCAATCAAAATCAACGCTATAAATAAGTTAGTAGACTAACCATATGAATCTAAAACAAACACAACACGTCTAATAACAAAAGAATATGACAAACTCATCCAAAACACTCGTCGTTCTCTCTATATTCTTTTCTTATGTCATTAGTCCTTGTCATGGATATAATCCCTTTGCTAAAACTGTTGTTACACTTACCAACAATATCAGCCCGCAAACATACTTGACACTAAATTGTACATCTAAAAGTGATGTTCTAGTCGGTAGAGTGGGACCAAGACGCGTATTTCTATGGAAGTTTATACCAAGCTGGTTTGGGACGACAAAGTTTACCTGCAAGTTTTCTTGGAAAAACCAGGTTAAATGGTTTGATGTATATACATTTGATAGAGATCAAGGCAATTGTTATAGATGTAACTGGTCTATCATGGCTGACCGTCTATGTAGTTCAGGATACGAGGATAAAAGAAATGATAGGTGTTATCAATATAATTAAAAAAAAATTACTATTTGTAACAAACTCTTGTAGTCACATTCATTGATATAAATATATATACTATAATCTAAAGTTAATTAATATATACGATATGTGAAATTAACACCTATCATATACGATACTGTAGGAATAGAGGAACAATCGTTATATTTAATCTGATTCAGGTTTTAATGCTTACTAATAGTTCTGAGAAATCAGACAGCACAATGAATTTGGTGTCTACTCCTTCATCTAAACGAAAGGAAGATTCAAGTGACGGATCAAATCAGTCATCGACAAATCAAAAGAAAAGCAAGGGAATTGTCTACCTAGAGATTATAGATCTTGATCAGAAGGCTGCTGATGGTACCAATCTCATGCAAAAAATACATGTTGTAGCTGAAAATGAAGCAGATGTTTCTGAAGAGCTAAAAAAAACCATGATGAAGAAAGGAAAGATTGAAAAGATTGTTGAGCAAAAGATTAGGACCACATGGTGTGTCGAGTTGAAGAATGTTTTCTTAAGTCTATTTCTGTTTAGTCTAAATCTAGATCAACTAAACAGAAAGCATTCTGATTGTCGAACGATAGAACGTCTTACAAGAGAGTGCGAAGCAAGAAATTTATTTAAAAACAATGAGCTCATTGGAATAAATTTTCTCATAAAATAGAAAAGGGATTCGGGAAAATATACAGAAAATTATTATTTCTAAAAAATGGAAATACGCATTTCTTGATGTTAATTAATATATACGATATGTGAAACTAACACCTACTATTTCACATATCTAAAGTTAATTAATATATACGATATGTGAAATTAACACCTATAAATATAATACTATAATCTAAAGTTAATTAATATATAGATAGCGGTTACTTTCATGGATTATATTTGTTGTTTAAATTATAAAAAATCAGTTTTAAAAAACAAAAAAAAAAGAAGCAAATGTATTTCTAAATAGTAATTACCCTAAATAAGTACATTACAACTGGTTAACTATATTGTATTACTATATATTTATGCAAAATTGAATAATAATAAGTAGCTTTTTAATTTATTTACTATGAACAAATCTTCTATTGTAGAAGTAAATAAATTATATGTCAAAAAATATGAGAAAATGAAATGACCCGACCCATTTTTTTAATTAATAAATAATAAATAATAATAATAAACCAATAGTTAACCATAATCATAGACCAAAAACTAGCAACTTAAACCATGGTCCTAACACCAACTTTCCAATTTTAGCAATCTAGCATAAACCAAAACATAACAACTAAGTCCCTAGAATATCCTCCTCTTCATTGCCATGATCACAAGGTCGCACTTTGCCTCTACCTGCACCACAAACACAATGAGATGCGTGAGTATTACCAGAAATACCCAGTGAGGTGATCCTCCCATCTACGAGCTATGCACACAAGCAAATCAAGAGTACAACTACAAATAAAATATAACAAACCAACCATTAAACAGAACAACCGATAACACTTTCACCACACCTACACATCATCACACAAAACAAGTCATACAACCCAATTGCTTAGATAAGCTCATGGTCACTCACTCACCTTAACAAGTGATTCACGAAAATAACTACAACCAAAAGATAAGCTCTCTAATATCCAAGAACAACCAAACTCGCTCCTACAATCAATCACAACAACAAACAAACATTGAAAATAAACTGCCAGAAAATTTAGAAAAGAACAACCTCATAAGTGAAACCTCGAAATCAAAATGAACCGTTAACTTTCTAATCCCTCTGGTGAAATGCAAGGTCGACACGTCCAGAAGCTTCACACAAAATTTCAGAACGATCAGATCTCAGACGAAACAACTGTTGGTCTCAATCCGCGACTGAGACGAAACGCCCTACTAAACTGCCAATATCTCCTAGTATATTAACACAAATTCACTTATGTAAAAAGGAGAGTGTACTAAAATCTCTTAGCTACAACCCTACCAAAAATCAATATTTTTGAAATGATTTGACCCTTCGGATCCTCCTTCTCCTAAATCCTGACAGTTCTGTTTCTCTCCTTACTCTAAGAAAAAAGGTTGATCTCCTTCTCCTTCTCCTTTACACCAAATAACCAAGAGTTATCTCTCAATCTCTCCCTCCCTCTGATGACAATGTCGACAAAAGCACAAAAGAAGAGAGAGGAGGCGTGACTTTGACGAAAATTAAGGTTTTTGGTTTAATTTGATTAAACCAGGATTTAATTAAGCTAAAAATCAATTAAACACGGATGTTACAATAGTTTCTAACTTTCATATCAAGTTTCAATAATTTAGAAATATTTCAAAATAAATTATTATTTTTTTATATTATAAAATTATAAAATTCAACAATATTCAAATTTTGACCCATTACTTAGTAATTTTTTTAATTCAATAGATATTATTTTTAAAGAATAATATTAATAAAACTTGAATATTTTATAGATTGAATTATTTATATTTGTTTTTGAAAATTCAACTTATGGTATTTTTTAATTATAATAAATGATATGATAATTTATTTGTTTCACAAAACTAGATCATATACAAAAATGAGAGGTGAAGTATAATGATAATTAACAAATTAATATGTGAAGTTAGATGATATCAAATGATTTTTTAGAATATTCTCTTTAAGATTTTTGGAAACAATAAATCCAGATTATACAAATGATATAAAACTTAATCTATAACCTATTTGTAACCAACTTATTAAAATTATATAGTCTACAAAATTATATAGAAGATTTTTTTTGAGAAATCATCTTCGTTTCCACCATTGGACAAGGCCTTAGTACATTGTTTCTTGAGGAGCCTTTTATATATGATATTGATAAGAATTTTACAATCGCGTAAAATACACACCGATTTGAAACCATGTATGTATCCAAACTTGTTGAAGAGATGCTAATAGTGATTTGGTTTCTGCTTCTAAGGGAGTAGATGAGTGAGCTATCGTTTGCTACTGTAATTACAATAAAATTATAAGGGAGTAGATAACGTATATAAACTACAACTATCTTATAAAGTACAATGTCAAGAAAAACATTTGAACTTTATCTATGTATATATTAACCTAAATTTTATCATTAAGTGAAGTAGTATTCAATGTTATGTTATTATATATGCTACTGTACAATAAAATAAAAATTGTCTTAAGAATCAACATATGTAAGGTACAAAACAAATGTGTAAGATTCCGCAAAAAAATTAGGCAGGTTCGACAAAACAAATCCTACTAGATTGAAGTAAATCCAACAATATATCCAACACCATTTGATACATAGATAAATTTCGTTCCGATAATGAAGATGAAAGGTAAAGATTTTATTAAAGATGATTGATACTCTTAATATAAAGAAAGTAGCTTTGACAAGATTCAGAGAAAGCTAGGAAAAAACATTTGAAAACAACTCTGAGAAAACTGGGACATTGTTGTGATGCTACTTCCAATACCATTGTCTAGCTTAAACACATTAAGCTCTTTCTCGCCGTCTTTGAAGTAAATAGAGTTCTGAAGACATCCGTAATACTCATGAGCCAAAACCGAGAAACCAGTGTCGGTAGCCAGCACAAATGCTTTGTCTCCCAAAGACTTAACCTCCATCATTTGTCCTAGCTCCTCATCAAACTTATAAACTTTGAAACCGACTGTTTCAGCATTGGGAAAATAGACGCCAGCTTGTCTGTTACAAATTCGGTCGACAATGTAAAGCTCACCGCAGCATTCCACAAAGCTCTTGTCTCCGGGCTCGCTGTATGTGATGTTATCATCAACTGGAGGTCCGTACATACATATTTCAAGACGAGAATTAATCCACCACACAATGCCTTGAGTATCCAAGGCATACATTAGTCCTTTGTGAACTATAATGTCAGCGAATTTATGATCAGCCATCTTTCTGAGTACTCTCCACTTATTTCTGTCCCACTGCTTGATCTCCCCGTACTGGCTGAGTCCAAAAATCCGATTCAGATGACCTTCTCCTTTATTAAATGTGACAAGCACCACTCTTATGAATGCTCTCTTCTGAAGCGCAAAGGATTCTTGAATCTCTGACATAGTGAACTCCGAAAGATCTACACTCGTGAGCGAATGTATCATCGGACGGCGAGAGAGTGGTTCGAGGAGACGGAGTGTAACACCCAATTTTCATGGCATGTCACAGGTTAACTTATACCGCAAGTAAACCATACTTAACCGAAAATAACCGAAAAACCCATTAATTCAACTTAAACGTCTTTCAAATCATCCTTTAAACGTTAAACCGAAACCAACAACCGGTTCGATAAATCCAACAATAGAAAATAAAAGAATAATCTCCAGCTCCTAACACCGACGCCAACTCTATCAACTACTCCTCATGGTTACCTGCAAGAGGAAGAGAGGGGTGAGTAATCTAAGATTACTTAGCGAGGGCAAGCCTTAGGGCTCACGAAGTCTTCATACACAAACATGCTTAGACTGTCACAAAGTCTAAACCTAAGACAAGCAATCAATCACGTGTCAACGACACACACATCACACAAATGAGACTACGTCCCATAACCATCGCCGTGCATTACCGGATTCCTCATGCTTTCGCACTTCTTCCTGCACATTTCCACTTGCGTATCCGGATTCCTCATGCTTTCGCACTTCTTCCACGCACAACCACGCGTTGGCTCGTCAGCCAATCTTGATCTACCCGCATTCCGCGCCTGTAGACCACCTCACAACTACAAGAAAAAATCCTTGTAGGACTCTCTGCGGTTCTCTCGCTTCTTCGTGCTTCTTGGCACATTTTCTTCTCACACTCAAACAATTTATTTTATCACACAAACATGCATTTCACACACCACACAATCCGTTTTAAATATCTTTCTTTTAATTCTCAAATCCTATTACTAATTCTTTTTCCTTACCTTTTATTTAGTAAATATATTATTATTATACCCTCAACAGTCAACTAAGATTATTTATATATAATCCATAGATATACTTGGCTTAACCTTAAACTAAGTAACTATCTAAACGTATCGGCATATGAAAAAGACACTAACTAGTCCTCACCTTAGCAAATTGGGTTGATTCTCGGGTAAAGACCAGCAACAACAGAAGTCCAATCCAACAACGATCTCAATCTGCAGTATTTTCAGATTGCCCGGTCAATGATTACATTCCAATATTAATCACTGATTTAACCTAGTAACCGAAACTGACTTAATTGTGCTGGTACTTCACAAATAAATTAGTTAGACGTAGTTTAATAATTAAATCAAACTAACGATCTAATAATTTACATCACCACAATTTAATCCACGTACGACCACATGCTCCCCGTTTATTACCGATTCCTAAACCAGCCACAATACACGATGCACCAATATTAAATTGTCCAACGTCATCGATAACGTACGTAATTAACCATGCATGACACCACAAACAACTCATGCACGTACGTTCCATAATTTTCTGGTTTAGTTGGTTAAGTATTGGTTTAGCTATAAACGAACAACATGACAACGACAACGAGACGTAAAGCTTCGTCGTTACCTCTTTCTGCAACCATTCTCGACGGCTTTACTTGACGAACTGAACGGCGAAGTGGAGGACTCGGCAACTGCGGTGGTTCAAGCTTGGTGATTAGATTGGTTCCAACAATCTATGAAAACACAACATAGTTCTCAGGTTTGGTTCACGGATCTTACCTCTCCGGTGAAGACGTTTCACACGGCGGCACAGGCTGAGCGCGGTGACAATCTCCGGTGTCTCTAGTGGTACTACAAGGGTTCGCAACAAGGGTCGAGTTAGGGCTGTTCCCAAAACGATACAAAACTTAAGACTCGAGTTATGCGGAGGCTTACCGTGGAACGTGACGGCCAAGGTTTCTGTGACTTGTCTCGAAGTTTGTGCCCTCTTTTTATTCACACGCGGAGAGAATAGAGTTT
>NC_025700.1:11555929-11558010 GCF_000633955.1 Camelina sativa
CTGCGGTGGTTCAAGCTTGGTGATTAGATTGGTTCCAACAATCTATGAAAACACAACATAGTTCTCAGGTTTGGTTCACGGATCTTACCTCTCCGGTGAAGACGTTTCACACGGCGGCACAGGCTGAGCGCGGTGACAATCTCCGGTGTCTCTAGTGGTACTACAAGGGTTCGCAACAAGGGTCGAGTTAGGGCTGTTCCCAAAACGATACGAAACTTAAGACTCGAGTTAAGCGGAGGCTTACCGTGGAACGTGACGGCCAAGGGTTTCTGTGACTTGTCTCGAAGTTTGTGCCCTCTTTTTTTTCACACGCGGAGAGAATAGGGTTTGGTTCGGGCCTTACTCACTAATGGGCTCGGTTTGGGCCTCACGGTTTAATTCTGAAACCGGATCGTTACAATTCTCCCCTACTACAAGGGAATTCGTCCCCGAATTCGATCTGTCATCTCGCTTATCACTTTTGTCTATAAAAAGTCCTCGATAGTCCAACCGCATTTGCTTTTCTGATTCCCAAGTATCTTCTTGGATTCCGTCTCTTTCCCAACATACCTTGACCGACTTTATTACCTTCCCTTGATTTTCCGTTTCCTGACGATCTAAAATTTCCACAGATCTACTTAATGCAGTTAAATTCCGATTTAAATCTGCTGGCGGATTAGGTAATACCAATTTTGGTTCTCTGACCACTTTCCGCAAAACTAAGACGTGAAAAACATCGTGGAAATTAGGAAACTCCTGCGGTAGCGCCAAACGGTAAGCTACAACCCCAATCTTTTTGTAATCACATATGGTCCCATATATCTCGGCTTAAGCTTCTTCAACTTCCGGTTTTTATGCGCTCCTCTGAATATTCTCATTTTTAAGTACACTGCTTCACCGACTGAAAATTCTAACTCTTTCCGACGTTTGTCTGCATAACTCTTTTGCCTGTCATGGGCTTCCTTAAGACTGTCCCGGAGCAGTTCCACTTGCTCTATAGTCTCTGTGACCATATGTGGTTCTAGGTCCTTACGTTCCCCGACTTCCGTCCAACAAAATTGGGTACGACATGGCCTACCATATAAAGCCTCGTACGGTGGCATCCCTATGCTGGAGTGATAGCTATTGTTATAAGCAAATTCCACCAATGGTAAATAATTAAGCCAGTTTCCCTCCCAGTCAAGCGTCTGAATTGTCCTCTCAGACTGTCCGTCCGTCTAAGGATGATACGCTGTGCTGAGGCGTACCTTTGTTCCCAAAGCCTTCTGAAAAGCCTGCCAGAAAATAGATGTAAACTTTGGATCTCGATCTGACACGATGCTAGCCGGCACCCCATGCTTTCTAACGATCTCGTCTAGATACAACTGCGCTAAAACATCCGCACCATCGATTTTCTTAATGGGTAAAAAATGAGCAGTATTGGTTAGTCGATCCACGATCACCCAAATGGCATTCTTACCGCCAGTGCATGTTGGTAACCCAGTGAAAATATCCATTGTTATTATATCCCATTTCCACTCAGGTAGCGGTAAATTCTGAAGTAACTCACACGGGACCTGGTGCTCCACTTTTACTTGTTGACATGTCTGACACTTAGATNTTATTATATATGCTACTGTACAATAAAATAAAAATTGTCTTAAGAATCAACATATGTAAGGTACAAAACAAATGTGTAAGATTCCGCAAAAAAATTAGGCAGGTTCGACAAAACAAATCCTACTAGATTGAAGTAAATCCAACAATATATCCAACACCATTTGATACATAGATAAATTTCGTTCCGATAATGAAGATGAAAGGTAAAGATTTTATTAAAGATGATTGATACTCTTAATATAAAGAAAGTAGCTTTGACAAGATTCAGAGAAAGCTAGGAAAAAACATTTGAAAACAACTCTGAGAAAACTGGGACATTGTTGTGATGCTACTTCCAATACCATTGTCTAGCTTAAACACATTAAGCTCTTTCTCGCCGTCTTTGAAGTAAATAGAGTTCTGAAGACATCCGTAATACTCATGAGCCAAAACCGAGAAACCAGTGTCGGTAGCCAGCACAAATGCTTTGTCTCCCAAAGACTTAACCTCCATCATTTGTCCTA
>NC_025700.1:11561141-11570288 GCF_000633955.1 Camelina sativa
CTGCGGTGGTTCAAGCTTGGTGATTAGATTGGTTCCAACAATCTATGAAAACACAACATAGTTCTCAGGTTTGGTTCACGGATCTTACCTCTCCGGTGAAGACGTTTCACACGGCGGCACAGGCTGAGCGCGGTGACAATCTCCGGTGTCTCTAGTGGTACTACAAGGGTTCGCAACAAGGGTCGAGTTAGGGCTGTTCCCAAAACGATACGAAACTTAAGACTCGAGTTAAGCGGAGGCTTACCGTGGAACGTGACGGCCAAGGGTTTCTGTGACTTGTCTCGAAGTTTGTGCCCTCTTTTTTTTCACACGCGGAGAGAATAGGGTTTGGTTCGGGCCTTACTCACTAATGGGCTCGGTTTGGGCCTCACGGTTTAATTCTGAAACCGGATCGTTACAATTCTCCCCTACTACAAGGGAATTCGTCCCCGAATTCGATCTGTCATCTCGCTTATCACTTTTGTCTATAAAAAGTCCTCGATAGTCCAACCGCATTTGCTTTTCTGATTCCCAAGTATCTTCTTGGATTCCGTCTCTTTCCCAACATACCTTGACCGACTTTATTACCTTCCCTTGATTTTCCGTTTCCTGACGATCTAAAATTTCCACAGATCTACTTAATGCAGTTAAATTCCGATTTAAATCTGCTGGCGGATTAGGTAATACCAATTTTGGTTCTCTGACCACTTTCCGCAAAACTAAGACGTGAAAAACATCGTGGAAATTAGGAAACTCCTGCGGTAGCGCCAAACGGTAAGCTACAACCCCAATCTTTTTGTAATCACATATGGTCCCATATATCTCGGCTTAAGCTTCTTCAACTTCCGGTTTTTATGCGCTCCTCTGAATATTCTCATTTTTAAGTACACTGCTTCACCGACTGAAAATTCTAACTCTTTCCGACGTTTGTCTGCATAACTCTTTTGCCTGTCATGGGCTTCCTTAAGACTGTCCCGGAGCAGTTCCACTTGCTCTATAGTCTCTGTGACCATATGTGGTTCTAGGTCCTTACGTTCCCCGACTTCCGTCCAACAAAATTGGGTACGACATGGCCTACCATATAAAGCCTCGTACGGTGGCATCCCTATGCTGGAGTGATAGCTATTGTTATAAGCAAATTCCACCAATGGTAAATAATTAAGCCAGTTTCCCTCCCAGTCAAGCGTCTGAATTGTCCTCTCAGACTGTCCGTCCGTCTAAGGATGATACGCTGTGCTGAGGCGTACCTTTGTTCCCAAAGCCTTCTGAAAAGCCTGCCAGAAAATAGATGTAAACTTTGGATCTCGATCTGACACGATGCTAGCCGGCACCCCATGCTTTCTAACGATCTCGTCTAGATACAACTGCGCTAAAACATCCGCACCATCGATTTTCTTAATGGGTAAAAAATGAGCAGTATTGGTTAGTCGATCCACGATCACCCAAATGGCATTCTTACCGCCAGTGCATGTTGGTAACCCAGTGAAAATATCCATTGTTATTATATCCCATTTCCACTCAGGTAGCGGTAAATTCTGAAGTAACTCACACGGGACCTGGTGCTCCACTTTTACTTGTTGACATGTCTGACACTTAGATACCCATGCAGCGACATCACGCTTCATATTACCCTAATTGAAATACCGCTTCAGGTTGTGGTACATCTTAGTTGACCCCGGGTGAACTGCTAATCGCGAACTATGAGCCTGTGCCAAAATCTCATCCTTTAAACCTTTATCATTTGGAACCCTAACTCGGTTCTTATACATGCACATCCCATTCTCTGCGGTGTGGAATCCCTCCACATTGTTGTCCATAGCCTTTTCAAGTCTGCATCAAGTTTTTGTGCTTCCTAGATTCTCCATAGTAGGTCAGCTTGATTCACAACTTCTAAACCAACAACGTCTTCCCCAGCCGATGTTGCACAAATACTCAGCGCACACAAAGTATCTTCCAGCTCTTGTATCTCTTTTTCTCTCGAGACATCAGTTCTGCGTCTGCTCAAGGCGTCAGCTACCAAATTGGCCTTTCCAGGATGATAGGCAATGTCCAAGTCGTAATCTGCTAGCAACTCTACCCATCTCCTTTGCCTGAGGTTGAGGTCTGATTGAGTGAATATGTATTTCAAACTTTTGTGGTCCGTAAACACTTGAACTTTTTCCCCATACAAGTATGACCGTCAAATCTTTAAAGCGAATACAACTCCTGCCAACTCCAAATCATGCGTAAGGTAGTTAACCTCATGTGGTCTAAGCTGTCTAGATGCATAAGCGATGACCTTTTTGTCTTGCATCAACACGCAGCCTAATCCTGTTCCTGACGCGTCAGTATACACCACATACGGTACCCCTGGTTTTGGTAGTATAAGTATTGGTGTTTCCGTCAATTGCCTCTTCAATTTTTGAAAGCTGTTTTCACACTCCTCTGTCCACTCAAACTTCACGTCCTTTCCTGTGAGTCGAGTCATAGGCTTAGCTGTGCTAGCAAATCTTTCCACAAATTTTCGATAATACCCTGCCAAGCCAAGGAAACTACGGACCTCAGTAGCACTCTTAGGCGTTGGCCAACCACTGATCGAGGATATTTTCTCTGGATCCACAGACACTCCAGCTTCTGAAACAACATGCCCCAAAAACCCAATCTTTCTTTGCCAAAAGCTGCACTTACTCAACTTCCCATACAATCGTTGTTCTCGCAGTTTGTTCAACACTATCCGCAGATGTTCCTCGTGTTCCTTACGACACTTAGAGTAGATTAAAATGTCATCAATGAATACTATCACGCACTTATCCAAGTACTCCCGAAAAACATTATTCATCATCTTCATGAACGAGGCTGGTGCATTAGTCAACCCAAACGACATTACTACAAATTCATAGTGTCCATATCTCGTCCGAAAGGCCGTTTTCCTTATGTCTTCCTCTGCTATTGAAATCTGATGGTATCCTAGGCTAAGTCAATCTTTGAGAACCACGAAGCTCCCTGCAGCTGATCCAACAACTCATCAATTCGAGGCAACGGGTACTTATTCTTGATGGTAACCTTATTCAATCCCCGGTAATCAATGCAAAGTCTGAAGCTACCATCCTTTTTTTTCACAAATAGGACTGGTGCTCCCCACGGTGAACTACTCGGCCGAATGAATCCTTTATCTGTAAGGTCCTCCAACTGAATTTTCAATTCTGCAATTTCTGCAGGTGCTAGACGGTAAGGTGCTCGCGATACAGGTGTCGTGCCAGGCTCTAATTCGATAGTGAAGGCATCTCCTCTGCTTGGTGGTGGTCCTTTTAAAGACTCAAAGACGTCTGCATACTCTGCCACTATAGGTATATTATCAACTCCGAGTTCCATCTCCTCTTCCACTACAGAAATCGTAGCTAGAAAAGCATCGTTTCATTTCTCTATCAGCTCCTCAGCTTGCATCATGGATATGATGGAAACCCCTTCACCCATTTTCACGCCTTGAAAAGTTATCTTCCCCTCAGGTCTCGAGAAATGCACACGAGCTCTGTGGCAATCCAATACAGCTTGGTGCTTCTTTAACCAATTCATTCCGAGAATCACATCATAATGATTGACCTCCATTTCAGTAAGATTCACGGTACCAATCTTCTTGTCCTTCGCAATAAATTTACCATCAAAGTTCCAATTCTGAGTAACTCCCGGCTTAACACAACTGAGGGTGGCTCTGGTATCAAATAGGGTGTAAGCATTCCAGCCTCCCACGAAAACAGATCCTACAAGGTTATTCTAATTCTAAGCAAACAATTCACGAGCAATAATTTTTTTGAATTTCACCAATTATAGAGAAGCAAAAATAGCACTTGATATGTTTGACATTTACTTACCAGCGATCGGCTCATTGTCCTCATCCTCCTCGGTCTCAGCCATCATCACACGAGGTCCAACATTTTGACGTTTTGGAGGTGGCGGCAACTGCTCCCTAGGACGATTGTCGACCTGCTGTCTCCCAACTTTTCGTGGGCAAAATTTTGAAATGTGTCCTTCCTGACCGCATTCGTAACAACTCCTGATGATCCTAGGTTGAGGATAATCCTTTTGCATATGACCCGGCTGGTTGCACCCGAAACACATTAATGGAGTTCTCACAGTTGTTGTATCCCAAGTCCTCTTATTAGAGCTAGAACCCTTTGCAAGTCTCGCTTGTGCTGCCTTGTTCTGACTCATCTCCTTTTCCAACCCAACCTCCAAATTAGCGGCTTTCTCCACCAGTTCAATCTTACCGCGGTAGTCATACATCTCACATCGATTCTTGAGTTCAATCCTCAAACCCCTCAGAAACCTGCGAATCAACTCATCCTCATTCATGAATCGCCATCAAACCTGCTCAATCGATCAAACTCCCGGTCATACTCCCTCACAGTCATGGAGCCCTGACGAAGTTCCATAAACTCCTCCTCCATACGATCCATAGCTTCTCTGGGAAAATACTTCATTGAGAATTCAGTCTTGAAATCCTCCCAAGTAAGCACATATCGCCCATGTGCCTGGTCTACCACCTTCTCCCACCATACTAATGCCTCATCCTTCAGATACTGCACTGTCAAGTCCCTGCGATAGTCATGCGGACACCTACCATTATCCAAATTACTCTCCAATCTCTTCCTCCAGTTGTCAGCATCAATTGAATTAGACTTTCCACCAAAAGGCTCCATGCCCATGTCCTTCAAATTTCTCATAGCCACCCAATGTGACGGACCCTTCAGTTGGACAGGCGGAGGCGGGGGTGGAGGCGGTGCTGGGTGCTGAGGCGGGACTACCCTTTCTGGTGCATCCTGATGTGGGGCATCCTGCTGCGGTGGAACCACCCCTTGTGCCCCTCTCAAATTTGGCTCCCTTTGCATGAATTCCTGGAACCGACGAAATTGCTCAAACATAGCCATCTCGTTAGCCTCTCCTGCTCGAGCTACATCAGCATGCACGACTTCCGGCTGTTCATCACGCACTGGGCTCTCGGCCCTCACTCTTGGCTGCACTCTAGCTGTGGTTTCCCTTCCACTTTTAGGCGGCATCTGAATACATAAACAACAAACGAATCAGCCTTCTTCCGCAGGACTGCCTTTCCGGGGCAAAACCGGTTTGACATAACCTAATGCTCTGATACTAAAATTGTAACACCCAATTTTCATGGCATGTCACATGTTAACTTATACCACAAGTAAACCATACTTAACCGAAAATAACCGAAAAACCCATTAATCAACTTAAATGTCTTTTAAACCATCCTTTAAACGTTAAACCGAAACCAACAACTGGTTCGATAAATCCAACAATAGAAAATAAAATAATAATCTCCAGCTCCTAACACCGACGCCAACTCTATCAAATACTCCTCATGGTTACCTGCAAGAGGAAGAGAGGGGTGAGTAATCTTTACTCAGCGAGGGCAAGCCATAGGGCTCACGAAGTCTTCATACACAAACATGCTTAGACTGTCACAAAGTCTAACCTAAGACAAGCAATCAATCACGTGTCAACGACACACACACATCACACAAATGAGACTATGTCCCATAACCATCGCTGTGCATTACCGGATTCCTCATGCTTTCGCACTTCTTCCTGCACATTTCCACTTGCGTATCCGGATTCCTCATGCTTTCGCACTTCTTCCATGCACAACCACGCGTGGGCTCGTCAGCCAATCTTGATCTACCGCATTCCGCGCCCGTAGACCACACAACTACAAGGAAAAATCCTTGTAGGACTCTCTGCGGTTCTCCCGCTTCTTCGTGCTTCTTGGCACATTTTCTACTCACACCTAAACAATTTATTTTATCACACAAACATGCATTTCACACACCACGCAATCCATTTTAAATATTTTTCTTTTAATTCTCAAATCCTATTACTAATTCTTTTTCCTTACCTTTTATTTAGTAAATATATTATTATTATGCACTCAACAACCAACTAAGATTATTTATATATAATCCATAGGTATACTTGGCTTAACCTTGAAGTAAGTAACTATCTAAACTTATCGGCATATGAAAAAGACATTAACTAGTCCTTACCTTAACAAATTGGGTTGATTCTCGGGTAAAGACCAGCAACAACAGAAGTCCAATCCAATAACGATCTCAATCTGCAGTATTTTCAGATTGCCCGTTCAATGATTACATTCCAATATTAATCACTGATTTAACCTAATAACCGAAACTGACTTAATTGTGCTGGTACTTCACAAATAAATTAGTTAGACGTAGTTTAATAATTAAATCAAACTGACGATCTAATAATTTACATCACCACAATTTAATCCACGTACGACCACATGCTCCCCGTTTATTACCGATTCCTAAACCAGCCACAATACACGATGCACCAATATTAAATTGTCCAACGTCATCGATAACGTACGTAATTAACCATGCATGACACCACAAACAACTCATGCACGTACGTTCCATAATTTTCTGGTTTAGTTGGTTAAGTATTGGTTTAGCTATAAACGAACAACATGACAACGACAACGAGACGTAAAGCTTCGTCATTACCTCTTTCTGCACCTTTCTCGACGGCTTTACTTGACAAACTGAACGGCGAAGTGGAGGACTCGGCAACTGCGGTGGTTCAAGCTTGGTGATTAGATTGGTTCCAACAATCTATGAAAACACAACATAGTTCTCAGGTTTGGTTCACGGATCTTACCTCTCCGGTGAAGACGTTTCACACGGCGGCACAGGCTGAGCGCGGTGACAATCTCCAGTGTCTCTAGTGGTACTACAAGGGTTCGCAACAAGGGTCGAGTTAGGGCTGTTCCCAAAACGATACAAAACTTAAGACTCGAGTTAAGCGGAGGCTTACCGTGGAACGTGACGGCCAAGGGTTTCTGTGACTTGTCTCGAAGTTTGTGCCCTCTTTTTATTCACAAGCGGAGAGAATAGGGTTTGGTTGGGGCTTGACTCACTAATGGGCTCGGTTTGGGCCTCACGGTTTAATTCTGAAACCGGGTCGTTACACGGAGTTTCCCGGAGTTGATGTCAGCGTCGGATTTGATAAGCCATCCTTGGCTCGGGGATGAGGAGAGGGTGACACGGAAAAAGGCTGCACGTGAGATATATCTCTTGACAAGGCTGAACCATTGTTTGGTTCGGGAAGTGAGCGTAGTTGCCGGGAACGGACGAGCGCCAAGATTTGCATATGCTTCGGAAGCGCTTGAGTTCGACCACGGAGAACAATCGAACAGCGATCAAGAACAAGAGCTCCTTGTAGACCAATCTGCCATTTCTCTGTTGTTCTTTTGTTTCGTTATTTTGGTTTGTTTGCAATTAGTCAATATTAATATATTGGGAACATTTCTACTGTATAAAGAAACCTGATCCTACCAAGTTGATGGAGATTTTTAGATATATATGTTTCACTCATTTCTTATTCCATTGGATATTTTATCACTTTTAGCTTCTCATAGTTATCAATTTTTATTTGGTGTGGAAAGTATTGTATGACTGGAAATTTGTAGCATTAATGTATAAGATATTTTTTTATTAGAAAATTGACTTGATTTACATGAGGCCTAAATTGTATGTTTAGTTGAGTGATGAAATAACTAAATACAACGCTGCTAAAACTTGTTTCGGTGTAGATTAATCATGTATGTAGCGAAATTAATCACATTTTCAGTATTATATATGCACATGCTATATTGATCTAGACATAAAGCTTTGTCATATAGTTCATGTTCGAATTTAACACGTACATATATACACATATTTTATAGTACTTACATCGATTACATATTCACATGTGTATTAGGGGTTAGTTTTATTGTTGAATTATTGTTCTAGGTTTTAAAACTGATATATGTACGTAGGCCTAACTAAAAAGGAAAAAAAAAAAAAAAAAAAAAAAAATCAGTAGCGATTGAGTCTGAGACCACGAAATCATATTTGCCTTCTATATGGTTTTAAGAGGAAGATCTAGGAAGTGTCTTGAGGTTGAGAATAATGGAGGAGGAACTTAATTATAATTATCATATACGTAGATTGTTTTGCCACTAGACTACCATGAGGAAGATTGACCGCAAAAACATTTGACCAACTACGAAAGCCCTTTACCCCTATATATCTTGTATATCTCACTCAAAATGATTTGAACATATTCGATGATGCTTGAAATTAAAGAGAAGTTTAAGTGAAACTTGTCTGATAAAAAATTGACCCCTCGCTCGCCCAAGATATTTGTCTTCTTCTGAAACCCTAATCGGGAAGCTATGGACAAAAGCATCATCATCACCTCCAACGTTAGCACGACAAACGACGACATCAAGCTTGATCATATAGTTCATGTTCGAAATTAACACGTATATGCACCGTATTTCGCAGTACGTACATCACATATATTTTATATTAGGGGTTAGTTTTGTTGTTGAAAGATACCCTAAAATTAATATCCTTTACTTAAGTTTTTGTATTAGGTTTTTAAATATATGCACCCCAAGCATAACTTGATATATGTGAGCCAAAAAATATTTTGCAAAGTATTAAAAACTGTAAGAGCATCTGCATTTAGAACAAGTAAGAAAATAACAATCTCGGGTTTCAAAAACAATACAACATAACATGTTATTAAGAATCAATCATTGCACCGTATTTTATTTTCAAATTGAACATTGGTTTCTTTGACGTAGAGAGCATTGGGTTTTTTTTTCTCCTAATCAACATTGGTTTCTTTCAGACGCATGAAATTTTTTATTGGGGAAATAATATAATTAGGATGAAATAAAATGCTAACTATATTTATCATTATGTCTAATATTTCTTACTCCATTTCCATTGTTTATACATTGTATCATACATTGTATTTTTAAAAAGAAGTACTTAATGAATACATGATATATCTTGGTTTATTAGCATATATTAGTAATTTACAAGTGAGATTTGTTCTGGTTACATATATATATATTATTTTTAAGTTTATCATGTACGTATCTATAAAACAAAACAAAGAAATGTTTTGACTTTGTGTGTAAGTTTACAAAAGCACAGTTTCGTTACTGTTTTACATAAAAAGTATTAAGAGTAGCGAAACTAGTTAAGTGGCCGCCTTAGAATCATTAATTATCAAACATTTTCGTGGAAGATCCAATAAATGTGTTACTTAAGTAAATATATTCTTGTGAAAACATTTATCATATGTAACATC
>NC_025700.1:11570720-11579246 GCF_000633955.1 Camelina sativa
ACCGATTCCTAAACCAGCCACAATACACGATGCACCAATATTAAATTGTCCAACGTCATCGATAACGTACGTAATTAACCATGCATGACACCACAAACAACTCATGCACGTACGTTCCATAATTTTCTGGTTTAGTTGGTTAAGTATTGGTTTAGCTATAAACGAACAACATGACAACGACAACGAGACGTAAAGCTTCGTCATTACCTCTTTCTGCACCTTTCTCGACGGCTTTACTTGACAAACTGAACGGCGAAGTGGAGGACTCGGCAACTGCGGTGGTTCAAGCTTGGTGATTAGATTGGTTCCAACAATCTATGAAAACACAACATAGTTCTCAGGTTTGGTTCACGGATCTTACCTCTCCGGTGAAGACGTTTCACACGGCGGCACAGGCTGAGCGCGGTGACAATCTCCAGTGTCTCTAGTGGTACTACAAGGGTTCGCAACAAGGGTCGAGTTAGGGCTGTTCCCAAAACGATACAAAACTTAAGACTCGAGTTAAGCGGAGGCTTACCGTGGAACGTGACGGCCAAGGGTTTCTGTGACTTGTCTCGAAGTTTGTGCCCTCTTTTTATTCACAAGCGGAGAGAATAGGGTTTGGTTGGGGCTTGACTCACTAATGGGCTCGGTTTGGGCCTCACGGTTTAATTCTGAAACCGGGTCGTTACACGGAGTTTCCCGGAGTTGATGTCAGCGTCGGATTTGATAAGCCATCCTTGGCTCGGGGATGAGGAGAGGGTGACACGGAAAAAGGCTGCACGTGAGATATATCTCTTGACAAGGCTGAACCATTGTTTGGTTCGGGAAGTGAGCGTAGTTGCCGGGAACGGACGAGCGCCAAGATTTGCATATGCTTCGGAAGCGCTTGAGTTCGACCACGGAGAACAATCGAACAGCGATCAAGAACAAGAGCTCCTTGTAGACCAATCTGCCATTTCTCTGTTGTTCTTTTGTTTCGTTATTTTGGTTTGTTTGCAATTAGTCAATATTAATATATTGGGAACATTTCTACTGTATAAAGAAACCTGATCCTACCAAGTTGATGGAGATTTTTAGATATATATGTTTCACTCATTTCTTATTCCATTGGATATTTTATCACTTTTAGCTTCTCATAGTTATCAATTTTTATTTGGTGTGGAAAGTATTGTATGACTGGAAATTTGTAGCATTAATGTATAAGATATTTTTTTATTAGAAAATTGACTTGATTTACATGAGGCCTAAATTGTATGTTTAGTTGAGTGATGAAATAACTAAATACAACGCTGCTAAAACTTGTTTCGGTGTAGATTAATCATGTATGTAGCGAAATTAATCACATTTTCAGTATTATATATGCACATGCTATATTGATCTAGACATAAAGCTTTGTCATATAGTTCATGTTCGAATTTAACACGTACATATATACACATATTTTATAGTACTTACATCGATTACATATTCACATGTGTATTAGGGGTTAGTTTTATTGTTGAATTATTGTTCTAGGTTTTAAAACTGATATATGTACGTAGGCCTAACTAAAAAGGAAAAAAAAAAAAAAAAAAAAAAAAATCAGTAGCGATTGAGTCTGAGACCACGAAATCATATTTGCCTTCTATATGGTTTTAAGAGGAAGATCTAGGAAGTGTCTTGAGGTTGAGAATAATGGAGGAGGAACTTAATTATAATTATCATATACGTAGATTGTTTTGCCACTAGACTACCATGAGGAAGATTGACCGCAAAAACATTTGACCAACTACGAAAGCCCTTTACCCCTATATATCTTGTATATCTCACTCAAAATGATTTGAACATATTCGATGATGCTTGAAATTAAAGAGAAGTTTAAGTGAAACTTGTCTGATAAAAAATTGACCCCTCGCTCGCCCAAGATATTTGTCTTCTTCTGAAACCCTAATCGGGAAGCTATGGACAAAAGCATCATCATCACCTCCAACGTTAGCACGACAAACGACGACATCAAGCTTGATCATATAGTTCATGTTCGAAATTAACACGTATATGCACCGTATTTCGCAGTACGTACATCACATATATTTTATATTAGGGGTTAGTTTTGTTGTTGAAAGATACCCTAAAATTAATATCCTTTACTTAAGTTTTTGTATTAGGTTTTTAAATATATGCACCCCAAGCATAACTTGATATATGTGAGCCAAAAAATATTTTGCAAAGTATTAAAAACTGTAAGAGCATCTGCATTTAGAACAAGTAAGAAAATAACAATCTCGGGTTTCAAAAACAATACAACATAACATGTTATTAAGAATCAATCATTGCACCGTATTTTATTTTCAAATTGAACATTGGTTTCTTTGACGTAGAGAGCATTGGGTTTTTTTTTCTCCTAATCAACATTGGTTTCTTTCAGACGCATGAAATTTTTTATTGGGGAAATAATATAATTAGGATGAAATAAAATGCTAACTATATTTATCATTATGTCTAATATTTCTTACTCCATTTCCATTGTTTATACATTGTATCATACATTGTATTTTTAAAAAGAAGTACTTAATGAATACATGATATATCTTGGTTTATTAGCATATATTAGTAATTTACAAGTGAGATTTGTTCTGGTTACATATATATATATTATTTTTAAGTTTATCATGTACGTATCTATAAAACAAAACAAAGAAATGTTTTGACTTTGTGTGTAAGTTTACAAAAGCACAGTTTCGTTACTGTTTTACATAAAAAGTATTAAGAGTAGCGAAACTAGTTAAGTGGCCGCCTTAGAATCATTAATTATCAAACATTTTCGTGGAAGATCCAATAAATGTGTTACTTAAGTAAATATATTCTTGTGAAAACATTTATCATATGTAACATCTTCTTCATAATACGCTTTGTCTATACCAAAAATGAGGAGAAAGGAAAGGTGCTTTTTATTAAAATGACTGGTACTCTAAATTAGTAAATTATAAAGAAGTAGATTTGACCTAATTAAACAACATTCAGAGAAAACTAGGAACAGCCATTTGGAAACAAGCTTGAGGAAATTTCGACATTGTAGCGATGCTACTTCCATTACCATTCTTGAACACCTTGATCTGTCTTTTCTCGGTGAAGTAAATAAGGTTTTCAAGACATCCGTAGTCCGTAGAACTCATTAGCCAAAACCGAGAAACAAGTATCGTCAGCCATGATCGAAAACGCCTTGTCTCCCAAGGACTTAACCTCAATCATTTTCCTTTCGCTCCTCATCAAACTTATAAACCTTGAAACCGACCGTTTCCGCATTCAAAAGACTCGCATTGGTATACAAGAAGTCAGCTTTATTAGGATACATGAAGATTGGTTATTGACTGGTTCACAACCGGTTAACACTGGTTCAATTAGTTTGGTTAATATGTGTTAGTATATAAGGAAGATTATATTGAAGGAGTATGGTTAAGCTTTGTAATATACACATTTATTTCTCCTTAATAGAGTTTGTTAGAACCCGTAGTGGTTCTTGATTCTTCTTCTTCTCCGTCATAGTTTCCGGTGAATCAGAATTTTAATATGGTATCAGAGCTTTGCTCTTAAGTCTTCCGCTTCCATTGATATCATCGGGATCTTTGTGAGAAACTCGATTGCAAAAGATGAGTTGTTCAATTTCTTTTCTCCAGATTGTGAGAATCCTCATCGCTGCAATTTTAGAGCTCTTCGTTGGTGTTTTCTTTGGGTTTTCTATTCTGTTTTTCATTTCTCGTCTTTGATTTACGTAGTTCGTGGTGAATTTCACAATTTCTTTTTCAATTTCTCCGCGATTTCTTGAAATTTTCTTATTCTTTTATTGAGGATCGGATCTTATGTACCTCCTTCTTTGGTTAACCCAACGAGCTTGAACACGCGTGAGATGGTTGAACCTTCGCGTTTTCAGACGGATCAATATGAGAATCCATACTATCTGAACAGTAATGATCATGCTGGCCTTGTTTTGGTTTCTGATCAGCTTACAACAGCTTCTGATTTCCCTTCTTGGCGACAATCTATGTTGATGGCATTGAATGTGCGTAACAAATTGGGATTCATCAATGGTACGATTACTAAACCTTTGGAAACTCATCGTGATTTTGGCACTTGGTCACGTTGTAACGATATTGTGAGTACCTGGTTGATGAACTCAGTAGATAAGAAGATAGGTCAGAGCTTGCTTTATATTTGTACTGCTAAGGGGATGTGGAAGAGTATCTTGTCTATGTTCAAGCAGGATGATGCTCCTAGGATATTTGCAATTGAGCAGAAACTTAGCAAGATTGAACAAGGTTCTCTTGATGTTACCACCTACTATACTTCTTTAGTTTCTTTGTGGGAATAGCACAAGAACTATGTAGAACTGCCTGTTTGCACATGTGGAAAATGTGAGTGTGATGCTGCTGCTAAATGGGAAAAATTACAGCAGCGTAGTCGAGTAACTAAATTCCTTATGGGTTTGAATGAGAGTTATGAGCAATGTAGGCGTCATATTTTGATGTTGAAGTCAATCCCTACTATAGAAGAGGTTTTTAACATGGTGACCCAGGATGAGAGAACTATTAAGCCACTTACTCGTGTTGATAATGTAGTTTTTCAATCATCGGCTCCAGTTTCTTTTGATGGAGATGGGACTTATATTGCTGCTTACAATACGGTGAGACCTTAGAAGCCTGTTTGCACACATTGTGGTCGTTTGGGACACACGATTCAGAAGTGTTATAAACTTCATGGCTTCCCTCCGGGGTATAAGACAAATTTTGGTGGCTACAAGGGCAATACCATGAACCCTCGAATTCAGAATCCTCAGTTGCAACCTCGTATGCCTCATAATCAGCCAAGCACGTCGATGGTTTCTTATGATCCTATTCAGAAGGTGAATGTTGTTGCTAACGTTTATGCGGAACAGTCACAATACTCTCTGATTGTTTCTTATCCGTATGCAGCACCTCCTGCTTTGGCACCTCCTGTTTCGGCTATGGCTTCTAGACCTGATGGTAATGCTTTTCAGACTCCGCTCTTTACTCCACAGCAACTACAACAGATTATATCTCAATATACAACTCAAGTACCGGTTCCAGAGACTGCGGCTACTTCTACTACTGCAACTGTCACTGAACATGGTCTTATGGCCCAAGCATCTACTTCTGGTACTTTTCCCTTTCCTTCCACTAGCCTACAATATGAAAATCATATTCTTACTTTCCAAAAGCTTGCCCTTCCTTCTCTTCAAATTTTTTTAGCACCTAATGATTGGATTATTGATAGTGGTGCGTCTAGTCATGTTTGTTCTGATTTAGCAATGTTTAGAGAATTAGTTCCTGTTTCTAGTGTCACGGTTACTTTACCGAATGGTACGCGTGTTCCTATCACACACACAAGTACCATATGCATTTCACATTCTTTGATCTTGCATAATGTTTTACATGTCCCTGATTTCAAATTTAATTTGATTAGTATTAGTTGTTTGGTTCAGAGTTTATTTTGTTCTGCTCATTTCTTTCCACATTGTTGTATTATCCAGGAACTTTCTCTGGACTTGATGATTGGGAGGGGTAGACTCATCAATAATCTCTATATTCTTGAGACAGAACAAAAGACCCTCTCACCATCTTTGCCTGCTGTTTGTTCCTTTTCTGCTTCTGTGTTGGCTGATGACGTTCTGTAGCATCAGCATCTTGGACATCCATCATCTGTAGTTTTAAAAAGTCTAGTCAGTACGATTCCTTCTTTAAAATCTGTAGTTTCGAGCGTTTCTTCATGTCAGATATGTCCTTTAGCAAAACAAAAATGGTTAGCTTATGTTTCTCATAATAATCTTGCTTCTAAACCATTTGATCTAGTTCATTTGGATGTTTGGGGCCCTTTTAGTACTGTGTCTGTAGAAGGTTTTCGATACTTTTTTACCTTGGTTGATGATTTTACTCGTGTAACATGGCTCTATATGCTAAAAAATAAGAGTGATGTTTCTACAGTGTTTCCTACTTTTCTTAAAATGATTTCAACACAATATGCATCAAAAATAAAAGTCATATGATCTGATAATGCTCCAGAGTTAGCCTTTACTGATATTGTCAAAGAACAGGGTATGTTGCATCAATTTTCTTGTTCTTATACACCCCAACAGAATTCTGTTGTAGAACGTAAACATCAACATTTATTGAATGTTGCTAGAGCATTGTTATTTCAATCAAATATCCCATTGAAGTATTGGTGTGAATGTATATTGACTGCAGTTTTCTTAATAAACAGAATGCCTTCACCATTGTTAAAAGATAGGTCTCCTTTTCAGATACTTAATGATAAGCTTCCTGATTATACAATGTTAAAGACTTTTGGCTGCTTATGTTTTGCATCAACTCATCCTCCTGATAGAAATAAGTTCTCTCCTAGATCAAAACCTTGTGTTTTTCTTGGTTACCCTACTGGTTATAAAGGATACAATCTTTTAGACTTAGAGTCTCATTCAATTTTCATTTCTCGTAATGTGGTTTTTCATGAAAATGTTTTCCCTTTTAAAACATCGGATTTTTTATCTCAGGCTGTTGATATGTTTCCAAATAGTATTTTGCCATTGCCAACACCTTTACATTTTGTTGATTCTATGAACTCTCTTGATGATGTTGATATTGATATACCTGAGGAACTTGATGCATCTCATACATCTGCATCACGCATCACACAAATGGAACCTCGTACTGTTCGTGTAGACACTTCTACCGTAGCACAGGGAACAGTTTCTAACCCTTTACCTGTTGTTAGGCCTAAACGAATGGTAAAGACTCCCTCCTATCTTTCTGAATATCATTGTGCTCTAGTTCCTTATATCTCTACGACTTCACCTTCTTCTCTTTCCTTACCTGAAATAGTTATTTCCCCACCACATCATAATACTCCTTATCCTATTTCCTCTGTAGTCTCTTTGGATCGTTTCACTCCTCTTTCGCAATCTTATATCTTCTCTTATAGTCTAGAAACTGAACCTAAAACCTTCGCTCAAGCCATGAGATCAGAAAAGTGGACTAATGCAGCTGGTGAAGAGCTTCATGCTCTCGAGCTTGCTCATACTTGGGATGTTGAGAGTTTACCTCCTGGTAAAAATGTTGTTGGTTGTAAATGGGTGTTTACTATTAAGTATAACCCTGATGGTTCAGTGGAACGATATAAGGCGAGGCTAGTTGCACAAGGCTTTACACAACAAGAAGGTTTGGACTATATGGAAACATTCTTACCACTGGCCAAACTAACAAGTGTGAAATTTTTGCTTGGTGCTGCTGCCAAACAAGGATGGAGTTTGACGCAAATGGATGTATCTAATGCCTTTCTTCATGGCGACTTAGATGAGGAGATTTACATGAGTCTTCCTCAGGGTTATACTCCTCCACCGAATGTTGTTTTGCCTCCCAATCCGGTATGTCATCTTCGTAAATCACTTTATGGCTTGAAACAGGCTTCACGACAGTGGTATAAACGATTATCTTCTGTTTTCTTGGGGGCTTACTTCATCCAATCACCTGCTGATAATACTCTTTTTGTCAAAGACAGACCCGGGTCTTCTATTGCTGCTTTGATCTACGTTGATGATATAATGATCGCTAGCAATGATCCTACTGCAGTTGAGAACTTGAAGACATTGTTGAAGTCTGAATTCAAAATAAAGGATCTTGGACCGGCTAGATTTTTCTTAGGGCTGGAGATATCTCATTCATCTCAAGGCATTTCAGTGTGTCAATGGAAATATGCCCAGAATTTGTTGGAAGATGCAGGTTTACTTGGTTGTAAACCAAGTCCTGTACCTATGGATCCAAGTCTCCATCTTACTGCAGCAATGGGAACTCCTCTGTCTAATCCTCGTTCTTATAGGAAACTTATTGGACGACTGCTTTATCTCACAATAACCAGGCCTGATATTACATTTGTTGTTCATCAGCTAAGCCAGTTTATATCAGTACCTTCAGACATCCATCTCCAAGCAGCTCATAAGGTTCTACGGTACATTAAAGCCAATCCTTGTCAAGGACTAATGTATTATGTTGATTCTGAATTGTGCTTGAATGGATTTTGTGACGCTGACTGGGGGAACTGTAAGTATACTCGCAGGTCTATTACCGATTATTGTATATATCTTGACAACTCACTGATTTCATGGCGGTCTAAGAAACAGGGTGTCACCAGTCGAAGTAGCACAGAATCTGAGTATCGGAGTATGTCTCAGGCGACATGTGAACTCATTTGGTTGCAGCAGTTGTTCAAGGATCTTCGACTCCCAGTTGCAGGACCAGCTAAACTATATTGTGACAACAAGTCGGCTCTGCATATTGCTATGAATCATGTTTTCCACGAGAGGACGAAGCATATAGAAATCGATTGTCACACGATTAGAGATCAGATAAAAGCGGGCACTCTCAAGATTTTTCATGTTCCTTCGGAGAATCAACATGCTGACATTCTCACCAAACCTCTTCATCCAGGTCCTTTCTATGGATTGCTTTCTAAGATGTCATTATCAAGCTTGTATCTTCCAAACCAGACATCCTTGAAGCT
>NC_025700.1:11579836-11589031 GCF_000633955.1 Camelina sativa
CTCAGGCGACATGTGAACTCATTTGGTTGCAGCAGTTGTTCAAGGATCTTCGACTCCCAGTTGCAGGACCAGCTAAACTATATTGTGACAACAAGTCGGCTCTGCATATTGCTATGAATCATGTTTTCCACGAGAGGACAAAGCATATAGAAATCGATTGTCACACGGTTAGAGATCAGATAAAAGCGGGCACTCTCAAGGTTTTTCATGTTCCTTCGGAGAATCAACATGCTGACATTCACACCAAACCTCTTCATCCAGGTCCTTTCTATGGATTGCTTTCTAAGATGTCATTATCAAGCCTGTATCTTCCAAACCAGACATCCTTGAAGCTACAGATTTGAGAGGGGCGTATATGAAGATTGGTTATTGACTGGTTCACAACCGGTTAACACTGGTTCAATTATTTTGGTTAATATGTGTTAGTATATAAGGAAGATTAGATTGAAGGAGTATGGTTAAGCTTTGTAATATACACATTTATTTCTCCTTAATAGGTTTGTTAGAACCGTAGTGGTTCTTGATTCTTCTTCTTCTCCGTCATAGTTTCCGGTGAATCAGAATTTTAATAAGCTTTTCTCTTCCGATAATTCTCCTGAAAGAGGCAGTCGACAATATAAAGCTCTCCACAGGACTCCACAAAGGTCATCTCTCCAGATCACCAAGTGGAGGACCGAGGACCTGGAGGTCCGTAGCTACATATTTCAAGTTTGGAACTAATCCACAAAACAATGCCTTACGTAAGTTAGCACCTTGTGAACTATAATGTTGGAGAATTCATAACCTAATTTTTTTAAGCTTTCCAGTGTCTTCCTTTCCAGTACTTAATTAATCTTCCCATCGCAGCGGATTCCAAGAACCCGCTGATCTCCTCTTTCGTCTTTGACAAAATCACTCTTTTGAATGTAAGATTTTTTCTCTTCTCGTTTGCCAGTCGAGAACTTTGTAGGCTTCTTGAATCTCGAAGATAGTGAACTCCAAAAGATCGAGGCTCTCACATGGTAGTAGAGGATCGAGGAGATAAAGTTTCCCGGAGTCGATGTCACCACCTTGGTTTTGATCAGCCAGCCCTGGCTTGAGGAGGAGAGAGTGACCCGGGAAAAGGCAGAGCGTGAGAGAAACTCGCCGCGGTGGAGATGGCGCTTCCTAGAAGGATTGAGATGTGTGAGGGGGCGGCTTGAGTAGGGGTTGGAAACAGACGAGCGCCAAGCACTGCATATGCTACGGAAATGTTTGAGTTCGACGATGGAGAAGGAGAACAATCTGATGGCGCTCAAGTTGAGGAGCTCTCTTCTCTTTGTTTTCGTTTTACTATTTGGTTTGTTTGAAATTTGAAAACAAACCTAATAAGATTAGGAATCCCAACAGTTAAGGCTCCAAAGGGTTGTGTTCAAATCTTTTTAATTAAAATATTCACTCGTTCCATAAATTGGAAATTAATAAATGCAAAATATTACTGCTAAATTGCTGGAAAAAAAAATTACATTTTAATCGTGCATTTATATTCGATTAGATTTCATATCATTAATAGCGTCCATGTTTATCATTTTTGGTATGAATGCATAATTTTTCTGTTGATTTGTAATTTGGAGGATGAGAAACAGTCAAGGCAAATGGTTGTTTGTTTTATCTCCATCTAAAGAAATAAAATATATAAACAAAAGTCACATGATTTGAATAGTGAATGGTATTACTGCAAAAATTGTGATGATATTACTCCTAGTAAAAATTGCAAAAAGTCACATGATTTGAGTAGTGAATGGTAAATTTTTATTTTAGATGAAAAAAAAAAAAATTGTGATTATCAGTTTCTCTTGTCAGCCACGAAAGATCACTCCATAGTCCATAATGGTTGCTTCGGTCCTAGCCTCCAAAAAGTCCGTGAAGCCTACAGATTTTGGATCACGTAAGCAAAACTTGACGTTGGTAAGATGTCCTCGAGTCAATATATAAACGATAAGAGTATCTCGAATGTAGGAAATAGGAAGAAGAAAATATTGATTCAGACTGATACACAACTTGCATTCTATATGCTATTTCCTAGAGTTAATCTCTGTTGGGACCTTAGAGCAGTACATAGTGGAAACATATTTTCGAATTTACAACAAAAAGAATCAAGTACATATGAATCTATTGAACATATTCGACAAAAAAAAAAATCCTTATATGAGGAAACCATGTCATAGAGAAAGTTTGGAGGCGAAAAGATCCCCTAATTGATCTACTTCGATATCTTGCTCTTCATTTTCAACTTCCAGAGGTTCCAGTTCCACAGAGTCACTACGCGTCCATTTGTGATGTTTGCATACAAAAAGAATCAATGAGTGTTTTGATCTTGCTCAATGTACTTGAAATATCATAAACAAGCATTAACTTACTTGGACGGTACTGAAGAAAACTTTTCTCCCACGAGGTTGAGTGATTCAGTTGTCTCCATAACATCGCTTGAACAAGCCACCGAGCTATTTTCAGGTATGCCATTTGTAGACTCAGCAGACCATCTCAAGGGTACAACTATTTCCCTGCATCAATGTGAAAAATCAGATAAACAATGCTTTTTACTACAAGTAATAAGATGTTATGTCACTCACCCTCTGGTACATCTGGCTCTGCATTTTTCTATCTCGTCTTTTGTATATTTTGTATGGCTTTCATCTAGACGTTTTATAGCTTCAGGAGCATCAAACGAAGACACAACATCCCAAATCTTCAGAACTTGGACATGGTAAAAGTCTTCTTTAAGAATGTCTACAGACCAAATGAGCCTTAGAATGTTGTCGATCTTGCTTTGTTTTAACAGCTGCAAGGAAGAAACCAGATTGTCTCTCTCCGTCTCTT
Source organism: Camelina sativa (assembly GCF_000633955.1). Taxonomy (NCBI): domain Eukaryota; kingdom Viridiplantae; phylum Streptophyta; class Magnoliopsida; order Brassicales; family Brassicaceae; genus Camelina; species Camelina sativa. The sequence goes on from NC_025700.1 coordinate 11,582,675, forward strand.
CTTCATTAAGCCAACCTTGTGATATCCTTTCTAAGAAATTCTTTATCTTCCTGTAAATCTCCGGGTTCTTGATTTCTCCCACAGATTTCTTGAACTCGTCGCTGAAGCAAAGCTGTTTCACATGCGTAAAGTCAAGTCTCAAAGAAAGAGAATGAACCAAAAGAACACAAATCAAATTATTACCTTCCATTTTGAATTGTTCAGTGGCCTGTCAAGCTGGTTAAACTCAATGTTCGCACAAGCAATAGCCTGCGCTAATGACTCGTCTTCTCCGGCACTATGGAAACAGCCACGTTCCTTTGCGTCTTTTACCAGATTCCTCCACACAGATTTGCTATTCATCAAAGTTGCCTCATTTCCAAGTATCCATAAGCAGAACCTATAGAAAAACACAAATAATAATATAGACACATTCACTTGCAATAACCAAAGAAATGAGATATGCCAAAATTACCTTGCTCGAGTGAGTAATACATTTGCTCTTCGGCGGTCTGCAAGGAATCCAACCCTTCCAACACCATTGGACCTAACAGTTGAAACTATTATAATATCCTCTTCGCCACCTTGAACCGCATCCACAGTGCGAACCCTCACAGAGAAGAGTCCACCTGCATTACCTCTACATGTTTCATGAATCTTTTCTTGGATTGCACTTACTTGAGCCTTATAAGGGGAAATAACACCAACGTTTATGCGTATTTTTGTTTTCTCTGAAACTGCATTTAATAAACAAAAAAAAAAGTCTGTTTCATTGTACCAAAACCAAAGAGAGACCAACTTTTTTATAGACTTCTTTACCAACTGTATAAAATCAAACATCACCTTGGAGAAGGTGGGCTAATATATCCATGACCACAGCAACCTCAACATTGTTTATCAGACTACGTCCTTCTCCTTCCCCATATTCTTCTCGTCCATATGCTATGTTGATGAAAGAGTAAGGTCCATACATTTCTCCAGGAAGATATTGCTTCGTATAGTTTCTTTGCTTGACCATTGGAGCATCTAGAATCTGCATTCCGTAGAACTCTTTGTTTGGGAAGATACTTATCGAGCGATGCATCCGGTACTGGATGTTTAGCATGTATTTCTTATGTCCAAGAAGAGCCAGTCTTTCAAAGAGACTTCTCCCAAATTCTGCCTCTAGAGCAATCTGTATAGTTTTAAAATAAAGGTTAGTTAAGGAGAGGGAGAAGTGAGTTGCCAGGACACAGAGTCGCATACCTTGCTTTCGACCATTGCAGGAAGTTGCCTNCAAGAAAGTCTGTTTCATTGTACCAAAACCAAAGAGAGACCAACTTTTTTATAGACTTCTTTACCAACTGTATAAAATCAAACATCACCTTGGAGAAGGTGGGCTAATATATCCATGACCACAGCAACCTCAACATTGTTTATCAGACTACGTCCTTCTCCTTCCCCATATTCTTCTCGTCCATATGCTATGTTGATGAAAGAGTAAGGTCCATACATTTCTCCAGGAAGATATTGCTTCGTATAGTTTCTTTGCTTGACCATTGGAGCATCTAGAATCTGCATTCCGTAGAACTCTTTGTTTGGGAAGATACTTATCGAGCGATGCATCCGGTACTGGATGTTTAGCATGTATTTCTTATGTCCAAGAAGAGCCAGTCTTTCAAAGAGACTTCTCCCAAATTCTGCCTCTAGAGCAATCTGTAAAGTTTTAAAATAAAGGTTAGTTAAGGAGAGGGAGAAGTGAGTTGCGAGGACACAGAGTCGCATACCTTGCTTTCGACCATTGCAGGAAGTTGCCTCTCATCTCCAATCAAAATTGCATGTTGGATTCCGGGAAGCTGCAGAGGAATGGCTCATTCACATTCTTTTAACTGAGCAGCTTCATCGATCACAAGAAGCTGTATCGGTGTTCCGGTATATAACCACGCAGAGCATGATGCTGTAGAGAAAAGCAGGCAAGCGTGCCCCAAGCAAAGCTCTTTAATATGATGCCTATCACTTACAGCTGGAAGTGGGAAAATCTCAAGGATTGATCTTCACAGCTTTAGATAATCATCCTCTACCGTCATATGTTGTCTGTTGAGTCTGTCGCTTTCTTCTCCATTAGCAATTAGGACAGATTTTAGTCCTTCACCAGTTACACCATCTGGTGTAGCTGAAATTGTAACATCTCTGAGAAGGTTAATAGCTTCATACATACGTGTTACGGCTTGAGATGACAGCAAAGCAGTAGGCAAATGTGTGCATAAAGTTGTGAAAACAAGGTCCAGATCTTTCCTGAGATCACAGAATCTTTTTGGAAGATAATCCTGTAATGAGTGAGAAGGTTTATCTTTCCCCTGAAAATCAGAAACTTGTGCTGCTATGTTTTCATTTACATCATGTCCTTTATTTCGTTTACCTCACTGTTTCTTTGAAGGACTCTTGAGATAAGATTCAAGTTTGCACCTTCTACACCAGGATGCAATGCGTTCCAGCTACGAATATTAGTAGTTAAATTGACCAGATGAATACCAAAAAGGCTTTCTATCTTCCCATTCTTCTTCCTCCGGACATTTTCAAAGAAAAGGGGTTTCGAAGCCAAGATAGTGACATCATTAGGCCTGTCTGGATCTGCCTTCCACACTAAAGCAACTATATAAGGTTCATTTGAAAAATTGCAGGCATCATCAACACGATTTGGCCTTTGATCTGTCAGCGCAATGAGATCTCTAGGCATCAACTTCGTACTAGCCTCATCACTAACGGTATTACTCATTCCACTCAAACGCACTTTATAAAACAAGTCATTAGGAAGCTTAAACTCTGCAGTTTGCATAATGTAGCTTATTTCAACCACAGGTGCTTGCCACAACTTCCTCATACTCGACAATAAAGCGGCATGTGTTTCTTCGATAAGTGGAGGGATAAAGGACTTGAAGTAGTCTCCGGTTGATTCAAACTCCATAGGAATCTTCTCAATCTGTTGAAAGCAATCAAATACAAAAAGATTACTAGTCTATAGAAAGATAAGCTTCTGTTTACTAGAACGGACAAGAGACACAAGAAGAAGATAAAACAGAACCTGTCCTTTGTAAAGATCCACATTGAGTACTTCTTCAAGAGACCATGAAAACACAAGATCGACTAAATCTCTTCCTTCAATACGCATTCTTGGCATTTATAATACAGTTACCAAACTCAATTTCTCAATCTATAGAATATTAGAAAAAGGAAAAAAAACAAAAAAAGTGAGCTTTAAAACCCAAAACTTGTTACGCTAAAAAAACCCTCAAAGGTTCGATCTTTACTACACATAGTGATTTTGGCTCAACAACGAAGTCAAAGGAACGATTTTTAAAAGAACCATGAATCATTGAAAGGTAAAGTAAGGTTTTTTCGAATTGTTCTTTCTGGGGAAACCGTACGTCTTAGGTTTTTGCGATTCGAATTGAAAAAAAAAAAAAANAAACTAAACCATACATCGGCTTGAACATTACTGCGTATGGCAATAAAATTGTAGCCGCTTACTTTGATTTCGAGTTGTTGTCGAAGTTGATTGATTAACTCCGAGACAAAGGGTTTGGTTTAGGGAGACAGGAGAAACAGAAGTTTCTAGAAGGGGACATGGACGATTAGGAATTGGAGGGAAAGAAGAAGAAGTGATCCACTTGCTGTAAAGGTTCCAATTTGGTTTAGTTAAGGGTCTTGTTTGTAAAGTAACTATTCTTCAATTTTAAACCGGTTTATACGGTTAAGCTTAAAACATGCCTATTTCTCAAAATTTCGAAGCTTTTTTGTGTTACTTTTCGATATCTTGGTGAAGGTTTTGGTATTAATTGAGGTTATTGGGTTTTAAATTTATCTATAAATCCAGGCCCATCTTCTGATGATGATGGGCGACGCCTAGATTTAGTGTAAATGGAAACATCAGAAAATAATAACAACAAATAAAATAGTAAAAACGAAAATTTCTCAATTTTTTGTATTTCTTTGGTTTAGCTAAGGATCTTGTTTACAAAGTAATTATTCTTTAATTTTAAACTGGTTTATGTATTTTTGCAATTGACCAAATTCTTGACTTTTTAGTTACGACTGTCGGACGAAGTCTTCTTACCATAATAAAAGAGTAGACTTCTATTTTGGCTATTTTTGGAGTTGACCAAATATAAAAACATTGACCATAATATTATTGATTAAAAATAAATTAGCTGACTGCAAAAGAAATCTACTAATTAAATAAATTAAAATATTGGTCAACCCCAAAAAATGACCACGGCAGACTGCAAACGCAGTCAACGTGTCTGGAGACTTCGTTTGAAGTCTACTTGGGGAAAATCAAACTTGGTCAATTGCAAAACTAACCACGAAGAAGTATATATTCACTTCGCCTAGCAGAGGCGGTGCATGAAGCTAGTGGCAAATTATGATTTGGGGATAGCCTATCACCATTGTAAGGCTAATTTGGTTGTTGATGCCTTGAGTCGGAAGCGGACGGCTTCGACTCAGGAGTAGGTTATGGAGACTTTGGTAAGAGAGATTAGTGCATTGGGTTTTTGTTCTATTTCTCAGGAGTTGTTGGGTTTGAAGGTGGCTGATAGGGCAGATCTTCTGAGCAAAGTGCGGTTTGCTCAGGAGAAAGATTTGAGGTTGGGTGAATGACTATAGAGAGGTGGATTCAAAGTATCAGGTCTTAGCTAATAGTACAATTTAACTGCATGGGCAGATTTTTGTGCCCAAGGATGAGGATTTGAGGCAGGAGATCCTGAGAGAGGCTCATGCGAGCATGTTCTCTATTCATCTAGGAGCGACTAAGATATACCGTGATATCAAGAGGTACTATCATTGGGTCGGGATGAAGAAGGACGTGGCTAGTTGGGTTGCGAGGTGTGATGTGTGTCAACTAGTGAAGGCTGGGCATCATGTACTAGGAGGATTGTGATACTACGATTTTTGTGTCTCCTAGCAGGTTCAATTAACCTTATGCAGTTGTAATACTTAAGGTGTCAATCCAGTTGGGAAACTTCACTAACAATCAAGATGCAATCAAGAAATCACAAGTCAAGCCAATTCAAAGAGAGTGTTTGTCTAACAGTCCTAGAATGATCAGAATGCAAAACGGAAATGTGTTCTAGGACTAGAAATGAAAATGCATGACAAGAAGCGAAAATGAATAAAAACAAAAAACGAGTCTAAGCATGTACTTAAAGGCAAGAAACGAAACAGTCTCAGGAATGTAATAAAAACCAGAAAGAAAAAGGTCCTAAGGATGGGAGTAATTGATGTAGGTGGAGTCTCCTAGTCTACAGAGTGTTTAACATGCCACAAGCGATCCATCCCTAAACAACGAACATCACAACTTAGGTAATCCAATCTCTTGGCAAAAGCTACTCAGACTCAACCACTTCCATACCCAGCTCTCGCTAGAGAAACATGGTTAAGCAGGCATGACAAACAAGTTTGTTCATGTCAACAAACATCCTAGCCAACTAATCTCTTAGGCTAGGAACGTAAGTCTCTGGCAATAGTTGGTCAGACATTTCATCAAACACCTTTTGGGTGTGGAAATGTCTCGAACCTAGTTCCAATTGATCAGAGAGAAACTAGCATTTCTAACACTAGTCCAGAAGGGAATCAATAAAATCAAAGCTTAAACACTCTACATCCTAAGATCCTCCACCTAATCTATCCCATCCTCAAGGACTACTACACTACTCAGATCCGAAAATCATTATCAAGGATGCAAACACAGAAAACATTGAAACAAGCATTATTAGGTAGATAAAAAATAAGATGAACAACTTTGTAGAAGGAATCAAATGAAAATACTGAATAAACTCAAAGGTGTCGGAATACAAAATCTGAGAACGTTTTTTGGTGCCTACGGTAAAACCTTCTCGGAAAGAAAACAATACGAGAATAAATGATAAGATGTCCCCCAGCCAAGACTTAACAAAACGTATTTATAGTAGAAACATGTAAATCCCTAAAACTTAAAACGACAAGGTGAAGAGTCGGTTTGGGAATCTCCTAAAGTGTAAGACGGAACATCTTCCTGACATGTGCAAACGAGTCGGTTTGCGTCCAGTCCTCGATTGGTATATGAAAGTGGCTCGAATGGTGTGAGTCAAAGTGGCTCGAGCGTGGTCGGTGAAAGTGGCTCGAGCGTGGTCGGTGAAAGTGGCTCGAGCGTGGTCAGTGAAAGTGGCTCGAGCTGGGTGTATACGCATCCACTAAAACGATGATAACTCTTGAACCACACCTCCAATTGGCTTGGAAAGATGACTCAATTCTCTGCAACTTTGGTGAAGACTTCGAAAGCTAAATCCCACCCGAGTGGAACGGCTCGAACGGAGTGGCTCGATCGAGCGGATGAGACTTGCTCGAGAGACGGTTCTGGGA
>NC_025700.1:11589085-11598821 GCF_000633955.1 Camelina sativa
CGGACGCTGGGGAGCATGGCTCGGACGGACGCTGGGGAGCATGGCTCGGACGGACGCGCTGGGGTGCATGGCTCGGACGGATGCGCTGGAGAGCATGGCTCGGACGGATGCGCTGGGGAGCATGGCTCGGTTGGATGCGCTTCCAATCGTCTCCTCAATACCTGAAATACTCCGAAATGCACAATTTATGCAAGGATGATGCAAAAACTACCTAGACATGCAAAGTGTATAGAAAAGACTAGAAAATGATGCAAAACAATCAGTTATCCTAGCTAAATGCATGATAAATATATGCTAAGGAGAGGCAAAATATAGACATATTAACTCCCCCAAACTTATTCTTTGCTTGCCCTCAAACAATCAATCAAGAACAAAGTATGACGAAGAGGTGTGAAGATGGGGTCTCAGAACCTAAAACATGCTGAATAGAGTAGTTAGCATCAAGGTCCTTGTTTTTAGTTCTATGATGCATGGTGAAGGAATTTCATATGTTTAATCTACACATGCAATCCTATCAATCACCCCCTTTAACATTTATTAACAGAAAACCATGAATTAAGCTATGCATTGTCATTGAACTCATTTGGCTAGGGTGGAAAAGACGAAGATGGTCTCCTTCTCAAGTGGTTTTGTCAATACAGAATAAGGTTCTCTCACGAAAAGGAGTTGAGCTCAAAAGAAGGCTAAAGGTTGAAACCAACTGATACATACAAGAGCAGTGCCCTGTCTACCCAAGGTCCCCAAGGAAACTCAGTCCTAACATTCTAACCCAGAAGTTGGTCCTATCTCCACCCTTCATCAGAAACATTATCTCAAACTTTTTACACTTAGTCATAGGAGGAGTTCACTTCTTATCATTCTAGCGGATTGGGAAACCTTTATTATCAGCAAGGTTCTTTTTCTTTTCTTCTAAGGACTTAGACATCTTTCACATTCTACTTTCTTTTCTTTGTCTAATCTTTTCATTCTATGTCCAGAACCAGTAAATCTTTTTACTTTGCTCAACCCAATTCCTTTACTAGACTTGTAAACTTTGATAACACATCCCCCTCCTTAAGACTTTCTACCCTGTACTTTTCTGCACAAATCCATACCCAATCCCCAAAATCGAGTTCTCACCTAGTCCTACTATTCCGGAAAACGCGAACTTGAACTACACAGGATCCTACTCTTGTCGGTTAGAACCTAACACTTTCTAACAAGCTCAACTCATAAAAGGCCTGACACTCAAGAATACAATTGGCTTGAAAGAACGGTTGGTTAAGGGTGCGGGAAACTGTTCCAAAGATGGGAATCAGCTACTTGGATTGACAAGGGTGGTAAAAATGTGAAAGACAATCCAAGTATGTGTATGGTATCCATGAGTTCAACTTCAATGCATAACAAGATAATTGCAAGTCAGGTTTAGGTTCAGATAGGTAGGGAATGACGTCAATTCAAAACATGCTTCAATCTTACATTTTCAAATTCAATCAACATGCATCAAAGAACTAATAACAAGGGTCTTGATCATATCTTATTGAATCCAGCATGCTACCATGGTTACAATCATCATCAACCCCTATGCTAAATGAAAAAACCCTAAATAACACTAGACTCAATCCTAATATGTAAGTGTAAACTACATGAACACTCTGTTTTTTTGTAGAAATTTTCGAAATTTTTTTTAAATTTTTATGGTTATTCTATGCAAATATATAGATGTAGACTCAAACATGATATGATGCAAAAATTTGAAACAAGAACCACAAGACACAACATCAGATACATCATCTCAAACCCTCCCCCCAAACTTAAATTACACAGTCTCCTGTGTAAGAAAAATTTGCAGAAGGATTTGAGAATCATAACAAAAACAATGCGTGAATGAAATGGTATGTACAGAGGGAAGGTCGGAGTACCTCAGTAGTAGAAGAAGGAGTCCGTGCTTGCCCAAGGAGTTGGTGCGTGATACTGGCTCTGTCCTTCACGTTGTTCGGGATCCGCGGGAGTGGCCTCAGCTGGTTGGTCGACTTGCTGCTCAACCTCTTGTGTGTTCTGATAAGTGTTCGGCTGCTCGTCACACTGCATGTCGTCGACTCTAGACTCACCATGGTCCGAGACTAACACTACCACATCTGTAGGCTGGTAATCACCTTGTTGCTCAACCAATGTCCTGATAATCACCTTGAGCTTCATCTCGCTGCTCAACCTCTTGCTCAGCTTGAGCTGCAGAACGACGCGCTCATCGACGACTTGAGGAGGCTCTGGAACCACGCGAACCTCGTCCCTGTCTCTCCCTAGACTCGTGTGACGAGTGGCGTGAAAGAGCGGGTGAAGGCTGACGCTCCCGTGACACATATGAAGATTGACGTGCTGGGGAGGGAACCGGAGAGAGTGTTCTCTGACGAGTTGGCTAGATGGAGACTTTATGTGTGGCTCAAGAGTGAGCCTCGATCGGGTGTTGGCGTGAGTGGCTCGAACGAGTGTGGAGTGATGAACCTCTCAAGATGGGTCGAGTCTGATTCCACGCCGTCGGTTGAACCTTGCTCGAGATGACGATGGTTGAGAACGCACAGTGGTGGTTGAACTCTCTAGGTTGCGTCGCAACACCTTCTTTTGACTAATACTTTCACTCTTTTTTTATTTTTTTGTTTGTTGCCCATACTCCCTTCTGCAGATTCCTGAACACCAAAAAACTAAAAACGAAAATCAAAAACACAAAGATCCTAAAAAATATTTACAAGGGATACCTTTGGGACTTCCTCCCAAGTGAGCTTGTTTAAAGTCTCTGAGCTTGACTTTGCATACTCCTTATGCTTTGGGAGGTTCATAGAGAAGCTTCAGATATCCTAGCTAAATGCATGATAAATATATGCTAAGGAGAGGCAAAATATAGACATATCAGATTGCTTAAGAGTCTTCCCATTCCAGAGTGGAAGTGGGATATGGTTACTATGGACTTCGTGGTGGGTTTGCCAGTGTCCAGGACATTTGATGCTACTTGGGTCATTGTGGACCGGTTGACTAAGTCGGCACATTTTCTGGCCATTAAGAAGACTGATGGAGCAATAGTCTTGGCTAAGAAGTATGTGAAGGAGATAGTCATGTTGCATGGGGTGCAAGTGAGTATTGTGTCTGATAGGGATTCCAACTTTACTTCGGTGTTCTGGAGGGCATTTCAGGCGGAGATGGACACTAAAGTGCATATGAGTACAGCTTATCATCCCTAGACAGATGGACAATCAGAGAGGACGATCCAGACGTTGGAGGATTTGCTGAGGATATGTGTGTTGGATTGGGGTGGCCATTGGGCAGATCACTTGAGCTTGGTAGAGTTTGCTTACAACAACAGTTACCAATCGAGTATTAGGATGGCTCCTTATGAGGCTTTGTATGGGAGGTCGTGTCGTACACCGTTATGCTGGACTCAAGTGTGGGAGAGGAGCATATACGAGGCAGATTTTGTTCAGGAGACCTCCGAAAAGATTCAGGTTCTCAAGCTGAACATGAAGGAAGCTCAGGATAGGCAGAGGAGTTATGCCGACAAGAGGAGGAGAGAGCTTGAGTTTCAGGTTGGAGATAGAGTGTACCTCAAGATGGCTATGTTGCGGGGTCCGAACAGGTCATTGTCTGAGACTAAGTTGAGTCTGAGGTACATGGGTCCGTTCAGAGTGATCGAGCGGGTAGGACCGGTGGCAAATAGGCTGGAATTACCTGAGGTTATGCGTGCGTTCCACAAGGTTTTCCATGTGTCTGTGTTGCGGAAGTGTCTCCGTGAGGATGATCAGTTGTTAGCTAAGATTCCTGAGGATCTTCAACCTAACATGACTTTGGAGGCGAGACCATTGACGGTTCTCGAGAGGAGGATCAAGGAACTTTAGAAGAAGAAGATTCCTTTGATGAGAGTCCTTTGGGACTTTGATGGTGTTGAGGAGCAGACTTAGGAGCCATAGGCAAGGATGGAGGCAAGGTTCAAGAAGTGGTTCGAGAAGCAGGTCGCGACTTGAACTTGTCTAGCCTGGTCCCAGTTGTAGTCCTTGGCTGGAGCGGGAATGGAGTATTCCATCCCATCTGTCTTGTTTACTTGGTCCCTTAGGGGTGGTTGGTTGTGCGACTAAGTAAAAAGATGAGGTGGTGTTTGGGGTACGAAATTTCCGTGAGGCGGTGGTTTGAGGAAATGTTTCCTGAAGTAGAAGTTTCTAAAGTGGGAAGTTTCCAGAAGTGGAAAGTCTGAAAATGAAAAGTTTTTTGTGAGTTGGAATTTGTCCATTTTTAGTGGTTGTGAGCCTTGGAGAGGCTGGTGTGGCCTTTGTGGCGGGCTATTTAGCCGTGTGCGGCCTTTGTAGCGGGCTGTTTAGCCATTATGTGGCCTTTGTGGCGGGCTGTTTAGCCATTGTATGGCCTTTGTGGCGGGCTGTTTAGCCAATTGCGTGGCCTTTGTGGCAGGCTTTTTAGCCAATATTTCCTATTTAGGCGGTCCTTCGGGAAGTATGGTCTTCGTGACGGTCCTTCGGAACAATTAGTCTTTGTGACGGTCCTTCAGGATAAGTGGCCTTGGTGGCGGTCCTGTTTAGGACATTTGTTTGGCCATGGTGGCGGTCCTGTTTAGGATATTTTTTTTTGCCTTTGTAGCGGTCCTGTTTAGGACATTTGTTTGGCCTTGGTGGTCGTCCTGTTTAGGACATTTGTTTGGCCTTGGTGGCGGTCCTTTTTAGGACATTTGTTTGGACTTTGTGGCGGCCCGTGGGGCGGTGAGATGATCATTGTGTGGTCATGAGGTATTCCAGTGAGGGGATATGTGGTTGGTAGGACATTGTGTTATCTTACACGAGCCACGAGAAGGAAACCTGGTTAGGGATAGGATTTATACGTGTTCAGAATTGTTTGCTTGCAACTCTTGGGGGACTTAGGTTCTCCTAGTACCGTCACATTCTGATACTTTGTAGCTCTAGATTATGGTTGGTATATCGACTTCGGATGACGATCCGGAGGCGCGCTGTAGGGTGGCAACCCGAGAGACGAGTATTGGAATGAGGAGCCAATATTATGACATGCATGCTTTGGTCTGATGAGGAGCCAATAAAAACTCAAGGTTTAGGCCTATGGATAAAGGAAAGTCCATAAGTCAAGAGCAAATAATGCCTGGAACGTGAGTCTATTGCCCATAGGTGACCTTCCGTAGATCGGTCGGAGGAGTGCGGGCCGTGGAGACGGTTGCACGGGTTCCTTGGCTGATGGTTGTTGGAGATTCGAGGACGAATCTATGTTAGTGGGGGAGAATTGTAACATCCGCAAACCCTTAAGTCAATGATGGTGATGCATCGGTCGATGCAAGGTGCCATTTTGGGTTAGGTAAAAACCCTTAAGTCGATTTTTTGTCTCATTAGTCGTGTTTAGCCGCTTTTGGGAGAAAAGAAAGAGAGATAAGTGTTCTTGAGCGTTCTTGAGGATTTTGGGTGATTTGAGGAGGTTTTTGTAGAGATCTGTGGCTGAGATCTTCGTAGGAACTTCCTAGGAGTGTCTTTTTGCTTGTTTGCGGTTCATAATCTTATGTGGCAACGGTAAGTCCATGACCATGGCTTATCTGAGCTTGAGATTTCTCTGATCTGTTTGTTTATGTGTTGTGTGGCTTGTTAGAATGTTATTTGGGACTGTGTGAGGCTTTCTTGTGGCTTGGGATCAAATTTGTGGCTTGTAGGAACAAAAATCCGGCGAGAAGCTTCAGGGAAAAAACGATGCTCGACATGTGCGTCGGTCGATGCACCTTGTGCGTTGGTCGATGCAATTCGAGGACGATGCAGATTAACCTAGGAGCATCGGTTGATGCCATGTGGAGGCGTCGGTCGATGCAGCTAGAGATTTCGTGCTATGTCAAGCATGCGTCGGTCGATGCAGTTTGCGCGTCGATTGATGCAAGTGTACCTTGCGTCGGTCGATGCAAGCTTTGCGTCGATCGATGCAACCCCAGTTGGGTATCGGTCGATGCATGTTTCGTGTCGGTCGATGCAAAGTCCTGGTTTGTTGTTATTCGGTTATTGATTGTTGGTTAATGGTTAGAGTTGTCTCTATTGCTTGTGTGTATAGTCCAATAGATGGGAGGATTGCCTTACTGAGTGTTTATAAAATACTCATGCATTGCGATTTGTGTTTGTGGTGTAGGTAAAGGCAAAGTGTGATCGTGGAATCAAGGCAATGAAGAGGAAGATGTTTTAGGGACTCGATTGGGTGTTATCTTGCTTGCTAGGTTGCTAGAGTTGAGTCGTTAGAATGTGGTTTAGGTTGCTGGTTCTATGATTCATGTTGTTGGGATTATTGGTTTAATTGTTATACTTTGGTATTGGATAATTATTATTGATATATTGGTGTTGTTATGATTTCCGCTGTTTGGTGTGGTTGTGGTTAGGCGGCTAGTGGGTATGTGATTCATGTTGTTGTTATTATTTATTATTTAAAAAAAACGGGTCGGGTCGTTTCATTACACGGGTAAAAATTTTTAAAAATTATTATGAATATTTAAGTAGTAATATACATGTTTTTAGATTTTATTTTGTACCATTTTAATATTGAATATGAACCTCTTATATTTCATTTTAATACTGTCTCAGTTTCATTATATAAGAGTTTTAAGACTTTTTTTGCTCTATTTTATAATATCTTCTCAAATTTCTGTGTACAATTTTTATTAATATAACAATTTATGACTATTTGAACTATGCAGTATATTTTTCTATTGGTTGAAGTTTTATAAATGATATAATATTTATTTTTTATTAATCTTTGTGCTTTTATCCAAAAACTCTTACAGGACAAGGAGTACCACTTATTTTATACCATCATAATAAACCATATTTTAAGTTTAATTACACATTTCATCTTAATGTATAGAACTAAATATTTTATATCGAACACAATTAATACATATATCAAATCTATATCTTAAGTAAGAATTGAAAATAAAAATAAAAATTGAAAAACTGAATCAACAATATTTAGGATATATTTGTTATGTTGTTATCTCATAAGTATTAATTTTACCTCATGTCATAGTCAATTTTAAATGAGTGAAATTTATAAAATAAAAACATATATAAAGATATAGAGACATTCTCATCAACTGAAGATTCATTCCTATAAATTATAATTCATTTCGAATTATCTTATGTTTTAACATATGCATTACAAAAATACATGTGTTGAAATAAAAAAATCAAACATAGAAAAAATTACTGACAACCAATGACCCACTAACAACCTAGCAACAATCAACAACATCGGATAACCAAAACAGTTCCAATAAACCAATAAAATTCCAACATTAACAATCCAATGACCAACAAAACAATACTCCAAAACTAACAAAGAAATAACCAAGTTCCAACATCGTACAATGTTCTATCAGCTCAATTCTAGCAACCTAACAATGGCTAGACCACAATCAATCAAGCCTCTAGAACATCCTCCTCCTCATCGCCCTGATTCCACGATCACACTTTGCCTTTACCTCTTTTGCAGGAGAATCTGACTCAAACACAGCTGTACCACACTCCTAGCAATCTTCTGATGCGATCCCAATAATAGATCTCCCCAGAAACCACCACAATCTCTCCAAAACTTAAGAACACTCACAAATCTCTTTTTCTTTCTCTCAAACACTTAAGCGGCGACAAAAGAGAACTTTCCTAACCCTTTTCGTCGACCCAACCTTAAATTTGACGATTTAGGGATTTCAAATTGAACCAAACCAAACCAAACCACAATTAAATCAAACTGGTCGAAACCGAAAAAGATGGTGTCGATCAACACACCCATGGTGTCGATCGAAACTCAGACCAAAATTGTAGTTTTCGGTTCGCGGATGTTACAATTCTCCCCCACCAACAAGGATTCGTCCTCGAATCCCGCAACACCATCCATCCGTCAAGGACCTCCGTGCCACCGTCAACACGGCCCGCACATCCTCCGACTGGACTTAAATACCGTCAGCCAAGGTTTCCCGTGCAACTGTCGCAACAGCCCGCACACCTCCGACTGAACCCCGAGGTCTCCCTCTAGTCAATATACTCACATCCAAGACCCTATTTGCTCACAACTCTGTATTTCCCCCGACGGTGGTCGCAACCAACGAATCATGTCGGCTCGCTATCACGCCAACCGCCTTAAGCTACGACATCCAGGAAGTCACTCACACACACTCCCCCCGCTCTCGGGTCGCAACCCTCAAGACATACCGGCTCACTGCCGAGCCACGGCTCACAGCTACGGTATCCAGGGAGTCCCAAATATCCCGCTCTTGGGTCGTCACCCTAAAGCGCGCTCTCGGATCGTCATCCGAAGCAACATGCCACTTCCACCCTCCGGACACAAAGTCCATCGAGCTATCGGTATCACATGAATTGGGCCCTCACGGCCTTGAGCAAACAAGTCTGATGCCCTCGAGTATCTCCCAACTAGATCTACCTCAACACTTTCCACAAAATTTCCCTATTTAGAAACTTTTTAACTCAGGAAACTTCCTTTCTGTGGAAACTTCCTATTTATGGAAACTTTCCAAAAATATAAACCCGAGCTATTTCTCTTTTTCCCATAACAATAACAGTCAAAAATAAAAAAAATACTCATCTTATTAATCTCAAAAATGTCATAATCGTTACAACCTGAACAAAAATACATAAGAAAAATAAGATATCACGATCCAATCCATTAACCCGCATCCTAAACACCACCTCATCTGGGTAATTAGTCGCACAACCAACCACCCCTAAGCGACCAAGTATCAAGAGAGATGGGCTGGAATACTACGTACCCGCTCCAGCCACGGACTACAACTTCGACCCGGCTAGACAAGCTCAAGTCGCGGCCTGCTTCTCAAACCAATTCTTAAACCTTGCCTTCATCCTCGCCTCGGGGCCCCAAGTCTGCTCCTCTACTCCATCACAGTCCCACATAACTCTCATCAAAGGAATCTTCTTCTTCCAAAGTTCCTTGACTCTCCTCTCGAGCACCCTCAACGGTCTCGCCTCAAAGGTCATGTTGGGCTGAAGATCCTCATAAATCTTAGCCAACAACCGATCACCCACGTAAAGACACTTCCTCAGCATCGAAAAATGAAATACCTTGTGGAACGCACGCATAACCTCAGGCAACTCCAGCCGGTATGCCACTGGTCCCACCCGCTCAACCACTCTAAACGGACCCATGTACCTTGGACTCAACTTAGTCTCTGACAATGACCTGTTCGGACCCCGCAACATGGCCATCTTGAGGTACACTCTATCACCAACCTGAAACTCAAGATCCTTCCTCCTCTTATCAGCATAGCTCTTCTGCCGATCCTGAGCCTCCTTCATGTACAGCCTCAGAACCCGAATCTTCTCCGAGGTCTCCTGAACAAAATCCGCACCATAACTGCTGCTCTCCCCAACATGAGTCCAGCATAACGGTGTACCACAAGGACTCCCATACAATGCCTCATAAGGAGCCATCCCAATACTCGCCTGGTAGCTGTTGTTGTAAGCAAACTCTACCAAGCTCAAATGATCTGCCCAATGGCCACCCCAATCCAACACACACATCCTCAGTAAATCCTCCAAAATCTGGATCGTCCTCTCTGACTGACCGTCCGTCTGAGGATGGTAGGCTGTACTCATATGCACCTTCATGCTCATCTCTGCCTGAAACGCCTTCCAGAACACCGAAGTGAACTTGGAATCTCTATCAGACACAATACTAGCAGGCACACCATGCAATCTGACTA